>NC_140477.1:18905000-19054891 GCF_051167445.1 Perissodus microlepis | reverse complement strand
ATATTTGACAACATAGAAAAACAAGACAACAGTCTGAATGTTTTTATTTGATATTATTGTTTTATTTGATATATATGATATTTTGTATATGATATATATCTTAAAGCGCCAAATCACAAGTTTCCTCCCTGTTTGTACTGTAAGGTAAAAACAATGCAGTACTACAGAGAAACCCAACAATCAAATGATCCCCCTTTGAGCAAGCACAAGGCGACAGTGGGGAAGAAAAACTCCCTTCTGACAGGAAGAAACTTCCAACGGAACCAGGCTCAGAAAGGGGCAGCCATCCGCTGCGACTGGTTGGGGGTGATGGAAATGGATTTGGTGCTAAAATTCTGCTTCAAGATTTTAAAAGAAGCAAGGCAGCAGGAAAAAGCCAAAAATGTCATGTAATCATTGCTGCCCTTTAAAGCAGCACATAAAGGGTTTTAAAAAAGCTTTTAACACTGCTGAAAAAAACCTGGAAATTTTGGACTTTTCTGGAGGACTGGGGAGCCCGAATTTCAAATGACTTATCACAGCCTTGTCAAAAGATGAATCATTTGACATCGCAGCATTTAAGACATTGTCTGGGGAGCCAAACTCCTTGATGAGGGATTTGGCCATTTTCTTAATGAACTGATCCTTGTCATTTATCAGATTTATGGCGGACTCTGTGCTGCTGAGTTCAGGCTGTATCAACTCTGTCAGATGGTTGATGAGAGTGTGTATTTCTCTTGAAGTACTTGCGGTCTTAGCCACAGATTGCATGGTCTTAGACTTACATTTTACAAGAAGTGTCTTAAAGAGCAAAAAGGAGAGGTCAATGGACATTTTCTTAAAATCAGAAGACGACCCTGACACAACACCCATCTCTAATACTTCAAAGGAATCTTTAAGAGAGCCTGAAATGCTCGCAGAGCATTTTTCTGGAGAAACGCTCTTAGGTTTTGCCATTGGAGGTGAGTCAATGGATACCAGAGAGCATTTTTCTGGAGAAACGCTCTTAGGTTTTGCCATTGGAGGTGAGTCAATGGATACCAGAGAGCATTTTTCTGGAGAAATGCTTCCGGGTTTTGGTGTTGATGCTGCACATTCCTTTCCATTGTTATCTGACTCTGTTCTTATTTCCTGTGTTGGGGTCTGTTCTTTTAAGAATGTGCTGGATGTCCCCAGACACCCTCTCAGTTTTAATCATTTGATAACTTTCTTTTTTCTCCACCCACAGTAAAAGGTTTTGCAAAAACTTTTCTGCCGCGTCTTCTATGAGGACATAGAGGACTTCAGGAGAAAAGGGACGCTTTGAGCCATCTACTGTTTGTGGAGTCCTGGAGATGACTGTGTCTGAGAGGGATCTCCCGCTTTGAGCTACGGGAATTTCAACTCACTCAAGAAAAACTAATGTGCTAATCAGAGCAGAAGAAATGTTTAGCTTTAGGGCGTTGAAGTTTTGTCTACACTGTGGCTCTCTGCCATCTAGCTCAACTAACACACACACAGATAGACACGTTCTTTAATTACATTATTTGATTCCACAAATTGTATTAACATCTGACATTAACTCAACTTACAACTCCCTCGGGGGTTGCCTTGATCCTCCTAAGCATCACTGACAGAATTAACTCTTTCTCACCAATTTCCCTTAGCAACAATACATCACTGCAGTTGTCCACAGCTGGAAGGTCTCAAGAGTGCAAAAGAGTGTAGCTTGGTAACTAGATAGAAGTGCTGGAAATTCTCATTGGATCATGTGTAGCAGCTAATAGCTAGTCATGGTCTTTCTGCTAGGAGGAAGCTGGGATTTAGTTTCTTGTTAAAGACTCTTTGAACAGCTAGTGATTGAAGGCTGTATCTCCTCCACAGCAGTTGTGCCACTTAGAACTCAATTTGATAGAACCACTAGGATACTTTATAAGTGGTTTTCTTTTGAATCCACAAATTTCAGCTGTTGGTATTGTAACTTAAAAATGTTCAAAACCCAAATGTGTTTTTATGGGTTGAGATGTTATTGTTGTTGCTCTTGTGTATTTATTTATTTATTTTTTATCGTAAACTACCCAATTACACCATTCATGAGTAATGGAAGCATTTGCATTGATTCACGATTTCAAATGAAAGCAGCATAAGATGCTGATGGTGCACCAAACTAACCATGACAAGCACAGGCAAAACAATTCTAATGTGCCACACTAAAATGACGCGCCATCTTCTCTGCTTGGTGAACGGATAAAGGTGCGAGGTTGGGGCAGAAAACTGTGCAGTCCTACATCTCGTCTAAACCGTAGTCCTCCTCAGGGAAATCCCCCACAGTCACACTCAGGGGCTTCACAAACGCACCGTATTTGCTCTCGCACTCAAAGTACTGCTTCCCTTCGACACTACAGAGATACAATAAACAAGGCAGAGCCAAAAATCAGGACCAGCGTCACTGAAACTTTGAATTATTTAAAAACAAAGCCAGAAAAAGGCCCTCTTACGTTCCATTGTGTTTGCCCAGTGGTTCATCGTACTTCACACCCACCCAGTAGCACGGCTTGAAATCTGTTGTTCCTGCAAGAAATGCAACACTTATTGAGCTCTAGCAGGGCATATTAGGAAGACTTTGACTTCACAATAATGATATTATATGAAAAAAGAAGTGCAAACCCCCACCAAAGCAGCTCACTCTCTGGGAAGTATTTACTTTTAAGGAACTAGTATTTTAATTTCCTAGAAGTTTGTAGTGCAGTAAAAATAACACATTTTGGGGTCAACTTGAAAGAAAGGCAGATGTGAAATGTAAGAGTGAGGTCAGAGGTCACTTGCTATAGTTTGACAATACACACCAGACTTGTCATAGTTATAAGCCTTCTTGTCAATTATCAACCAACAAAGTTGATAATCATTAAGTTAACCTTGAAGACCTTGGCAGATGTCAGTTTTAATGGACTGTTAACATGACCCCCCTCTACACCACTACAAAGTTTTAGAAGAATTCATTCAAAACTTTTTAAGCCATCGTACAGACAGAAAGAATGGCACGCATGGAAATGCTAACAACAACATAACCTCTTTGGGGACCTTATTGAAGTTAACAAACTACCTAAACTGAATCACTTTTATTTGCTATGTTTTTGGAGGGTGACACTTGGCGATAGTACTCAGGTAAAGCTGCTTTCAAACTAAACTAGAACATGTTCACCTCACAGGAAATGTAATTAGATTTTCTAGGCAGACTTAAAACCTGCTAATAAAATAGATTAAACAAAACAGTAGGGTTAGGTTAATTGGAAACAATAAATTGCCCATAGGTGTGAATGCAGGAGTGAATGTGAGTGCCAATGTGTTAGCCCTGCGACAGACTGGCGACCTGTCCAGCATGTACCCTGCCTCTCGCCATAAAACAGCTGGGATAGGCTCCAGAGCCCCCCACGACCCTGAAAAGTATAAGCGGAATCGGATGGATGGATGGATGGACAAAACACACAGAATCCAAACGTGATATTTAGCGTACTAAAAAAAAAAAGTTTGTCCTCCACTGACATCACAGATTTGGGAATGGACCTTAGATAAATCACAGCAAAGTCTGCTCTGCAGGACAGAAAATCCTCAGCAGCACAGGGTTTACACTAATGTCCTACACAAAGTAAACCAGCTCAGCTTTATCCACACTTACCAACATACATGACTGTGCCAAGCTTCGTGGGCTGACCGGTAGTGATGGGTCGGTTGCGAACAAAATGGCTCTTAGAGCCGGGTCTTTGACGTGAACGACGCGAGCCGGCTCCTTATCGCGAGCCGTGGGTTTTTTTTTTTTCTTTCTCTCACTCTCTCTCTCTCGCACTTTTTTCGGCTTCACTCAGCATGCGAGCCTTGTGCTTTATGCTGGGAAGAGGGGCGGTAGTTGCACTCAGTAGCACAGGAACAGAGCAGGAGGGAGAGAGAGAGAAAGAGAGCCAGGGACAACAACGTCACATTAGAAAGGTATAGTAATCATCCACAACTATTTTCAGTTGCAGATGATAAAGGATTCAGAAAGTTTATACATACAGGTCCATATGACAGAGAATGTGCATCTTCTTTTTGTTTTCATATTTTAATTTATATTTAATTGTGTTGTGATTTGCAGTGTTTTGTGTTGTTTCACTTTAAATTGGTTTAAAAGGAAAAAGCTGAAAATTTAAATAGTTAAAAGTTGAACTGTGACTAGTAGGTTTTTGTATTATATGATTTATTTATTACATTTTATGTGGCGTGAATAAATAAAAGTATATTTACGGTGGCCCCTACAGACAAAGCACGTACAAACTTCAAATCACGTACGAACCCTGAAGCACGTACAAACCCTGAAGCACGTACAAACTCCAAAACACGTACAAACTCCAAAACACTTAAAAACTCCAAAACACGTAAAAACATGTACAAACTCCAAAACACGTACAAACTCCAAAACACGTAAAAACTCAGAAGCACATAAAAACTCAAAACACGTACAAAAGACAACAGAAGTGCTCCAGGATGCTAGGGGCAGTGTTGAACTTCTGTTACCTAGTGGCTACACAAGCCAGCAAGTACCAACGACCGGATTTGGTGTGTGGTAATAACAGGTAAATGAACTTTTTTTTAAATTTTATTTGACTATATATGAATGGTTGTGTATAAATACACAAACAATACACATATGCTTTCATACTTTCAATTGTGTAATTTAAGTGATCTAGGTAGCTCTGTTTTGGAAGTTCAGAGCTACCTAGTAGGGGTGGGTTTTTATAATCGATTCATCGATTAAAATCAATTCTGGCTTGGATAACGTGAAATCGATTCATTAAAATCCTGAATCGATTTTTTTAATTGTGTGGATGCTTTAAGCATCCACACTATTGAGTTCCTCTTGGGACTTCCGTACACTTTTGGCACTTAACTACTTCCACAATTTTCAGCCGATTTTCACCGTTCAAATTTTAAACTATTCTGCTATTTCTGCTAATGTGTGCTATGTCTTTTGGTATTTTTCACTATTATACTTTTTAAAATATTAAGCTTAATTTGTCCCATTGAAATGAATGGGAAACTTCTGCAATTCTGCTAAAATTTGCTTGTTTTTGAAACTTAACTATTTCCTCATATTTTCACGTTGAACAACCATTCAAACTTTAAAATGTTCTCAAATTATTGGGCTATTCAGGTATAAATCAGCTTTTTCAAATCTTTTACCGTTTTGCTTTTATGCCTCTTAAAGTTTTCAGTTGCAAAATTGTGATTTTTCACAAAATACATGCGTTGTTATGGTTGCTATGCACTTGGCTTCCAGTGTGCCACTGAAGGTTTTGCAGTCTTCTCTTCATGTCCGAACAACTTCTTGCTACTTGCTCAATTTTCACTCAACTTCCACAAATTATACATGAAAACGTAGGTATTTTTGCTGGCTTTCAGAAAATGTCACTATCATTGTTGTGGGATTTATAGAATTTTGGCAAATCTCCTCAGACCAACACAAAGTCTCAAAACTCTCCATATAAAGTCAATGGAGAGTTTGTTCAAAATCACCGCTGGATTTCTGTAATGAGAGGCATATTCGAATTGTCATATCTCCTTAACGAAGCGAAGTTAAGACATGAGGCTTGTCCCGGTATATCTTCAGACACTCCTGATGCTCACAATTCAAGAATTTTTTTCTCACCTATTACCGTTCTGAGATGAGTTGGACTTGTTTGAGGGTAGGAAATTCGTCCTTCGCTCAGATTTCTTCAGATTTCAAACTCTGGAAATGAACCACTTTTTTCTCTCATCATATCTTTTTGATGGTTTTCCACAGAGACCTGAAAATTTCCATGACTGTTCACCAAAGCCTGCTGTCTCTTACGGTGAAAGAATGATATCGATACTCCAAATAGATTTAGAGTTACAAAGCGTTGTTTGAGGGCAAGTCAAGGCAGTTTTCGCTTCGCTCTACTCCGTTATGGTGCATTACAAGTCAAATATCTTCAATAATTCATATTTTAATGATAAATTGTCAACACTTGAAGATTCTCCCATCTCTTCTGAACAAAACGGTGTAAGAATGACCGTTCTAGCCCCTACGGTTAGGAAATTATGGCCATTTGTTTGAGGGGAGTCGTCACTATGAGAAATAGACTGCAATAATCCCGTGTCTCTCTGTGCTGCGTGCACCTGTTTTGGCGGGAAAAAGTACACAGCCTCTCTGATTGGTGGATTCAAATTCAGCAGCTCTCTCCCTGTGTGTGTGTGTGTGTGTGTGTGTGTGTGTGTGTGTGTGTGTGTTTAGTGGGCGAGAGAGAACCCTACCCTTATTTGGCAGCATGTCATTGTAGGATTTAAATTGAATATAGTTAGACTGGTTGACTGGATTAGAGCCTGTGTTTGTGTGTCCCTCTGTGCATTTGTGTTTCAATATGCCTCCATATTTGTAATTTTGTAAGTTATTACTATTCTGCTAAATCATAGTATTTCTGGTACTTTTCGGTACTTGTGCTAAATACAGTATTTCTGCTAAATCATACTATTTCTGCTAAATTATAGTATTTCTGCTTTTTATACTATTTGTGCTAAATTATAGTATTTCTGCTTTTTATACTATTTGTGCTAAATTATAGTATTTCTGCTTTTTATACTATTTGTGCTAAAACATAGTATTTCTACTAAATGTAGTATTTATGCTTAATCATACTATTTCTGCTTTTTATAGGATTTGTGCCTAATATAGTATTTCTGCTTTTTATAGTGTTTGTGCTAAAACATAGTATTTCTAGTAAATGTAGTATTTATGCTTAATCATACTATTTCTATATATTACTGCCAGGTCCCCAGGCAGCCAATCCTCTGTGAGGCCTGAGACATTCAAATTTACATATCAGGGCCTGCACGGGTTCCCAGCCAGCCAATCATATCTTAGGCATGACACATTCAAATTTACAAATCAGGGCCTGCACGGCTTCCCAGCCAGCCAATCATATATGTGGGCTGAGGCATTCAAATTTGCATATTGGGGCCTTCGTGGCTTCTAAACCAACCCGTCACCCATGTCATATATCTCTAAAAATTCATATTTTAATGATAAATTGTCAACACTTGACGATTCCCCCATCTCTTCTGAACAAAACGGTGTAAGAATGACCGTTCTGGCCAATACAGTTAGGAAATTATGGTCATTTGTTTGAGGGGAATCCTCACTATGAGAAATAGACTACAAAAATCCTGTCTCTGTGCTGCGTGTGTGCACCTGTTTTGGCGGGAAAAAGTACACAGCCTCTGGATTCAAATTTAGCAGCTCCCAGGCTGCTTGACTGAAAACATGCTTCTCTCTCCCTGTGTGTGTGTGTGTGTGTGTGTGTGTGAGAGAGAGAGAGAGAGAGAGAGAGAGACCCTCTTTAGGGCAGCATCTCATTGTTGGAAAAAAATATAATATATTCAGACTGGTTGACTGGCATAGACCCTCCGTGTGTCTCTCTCTCTGTGCATTTGTGTATACATATTTAATTTTGTGTGTATCTGTTGGCTGTTCCTTCTTGTTTTTTAAATTTATTTTTATTTCTTTATTTTTTTTTCACAGGTGAACAACAATTAGTTTTGAGGGAATTTAACCATGTTCCGTTTTTTTTTTCAGCTTGTCATCTTACTTTTCCAGTATTTTCACTTAAGTTATTACTATTCTGCTCAATCATAGTATTTGTTCTAAATCATTGTTATTATGCTATATTGTAGTATTTCTGCTAAATCATACTATTTCTACTATATTATATTTTTCTTTCTAAATATAGCATTTCTGCTATATAATTGTATTTCTGCTATCTTATAATATTTGTGCTAAACCAGAGTATTTGTGCTGAAACATAGTATTTCTGTCAAATTATAGTATTTGTGCTAAAACATAGTATTAATTTAAAATTACAATATTCATAGTTCATCACAGTGTCTCTGGTAAATCACAGTATTTCTGCTCTGTTGTACTATTTTTCTAAATCATAGTGTTTCTGTAATGCTTAAGTATTTTTGGCTAAATATATTCTTTCTGTTATCTTATACTATTTCTCCTAAATTCTTGTATTTTTGAGAAGTTATCATGTTTCTGGTAAGTTACAATATTTCTGCTAAGTTCTGCTATGCTATTGCATTTCTGCCAAGTATTATGTTTCCTCTAAGATATTGCAGTTCTGCTAAGTTATTCCATTTTAGCAAACTTCTTTTGCTTCTGCAAAGTTTTTACAATTTCTGCAACTTTTCAGCTTTTTCAGCTAGTTTTTGCATACAGCTTCAGCTTTAAAGCATCCACACTGCATTTTCGCAGGAAATGCAAATTTTTCTAGTATAAATTTATTTTGCCCGAATTTCCAGAATCTCAGGTGAAAGATCACAAAATTTCAATAACCACCAAACAGCTAAGACAGTAAATGAGAGCAGGAACACGGATTCTGCACAAAGACATAAACACACAGCGTGGACCCGCGGATCAGAATCAGTTAGATGTCGCCTTTCTCAGCTGACGGTCGGGGCTGAAAGCCGACAGCTCGCTGATCCTGATCTGTCGGCGGGTCCGCGCTTTGTGTTTACGCCCTTTTTGTGCTGATTCTAAAGCTGTTAGTCTGATCTCTCTCCAAACAATATTGACTGAACCAGCAGCAAAAGAAGATCCAAACTACCCTTCACATAAACATCGTCATGAATTCACTCTGACTTTTGCTGTTTTGCTAACACCAGGATAAAATCACACTTCATGCACAGCTCTCTTTCTCTCTCTCTCTCTGTCTGTCTGTTTTCTGCATTATTCGCTTGCTTGTTACGCACAAGTCTACCGTTATTTGCAGCGCTGTCGGCCGCTGGTTTTTTTTTTCGTTTTACATATTTCCGAAAAGAAAACCTAATTCAATACTGAACAAATGTAAACTTTTTAAAATTATGCAAAATGCAAAACGCTTAGCCGTGTCTCTAATAAAACCGCTGTAACTTCAGAGGTAACGTTCATATGTTCATTAATGGTATTCTTTCGTTTTTGATGTGCTGCAGAATATTTTTATAAAATCCCAGGCCAGGAAAATCACCTTCATGTTTTTCTGTCTTTTATCTTCAGCTACTTTGACACGAAGGCCTCGCTGTGACGCTCACACCTTTGATAAAGTCTCGAAAGTGTCAGCTTCCTTTTTATAGATACAAAAATATGTAAATGTACTGATCTGAATTATACTATTTCTGACTGTCAAAATTTCCCAGATTCGAATCGAATCGAATCGAATCAAATCGTGGATCGAATCGATTCGGGACCTTGTGAATCGGAAACGAATCGATTCTAGAAATCAGTGACGATACCCAGCCCTACTACCTAGATCACTTATGCTAGAAATGCTAGAAATGAGTTTTGGAGTTTGTATGTGCTTTTTGGAGTTTGTACGTGTTTTGTCTCTAGGGGCCACTGCATATATTTATATATAAACATATATAAATAAAACCACTTTTTTTTTTACATTAGTAATTCCTTTTGTGCATAATTTTATATTATTGTTAATAATAAATAAATTAAAGCAACAAAACAACCTGAAGAGCCGGTTCGGAGCCGTTAGTGAGCCGAACCGAAAGAGCCGGTTCTCTAAAAAGAGCCGGAAATCCCATCACTACTACGTAGAGAAGGATCCTGGTGTGATTTGTCTCTCAGAAACAGTTCATAACTTCCCTTCAACTCATTCATATCACCTAAAAGGTAAACCTGTTTCTCCATCACCTGTTCAGCTCAGCTGGTTTCCTCTTTCAGGCGCAAAGTGGGCAATAAACAAACAAGAGAGACGGGACTTGCGTCAGAAAAGCAGATTATCTGATCATTTGTTTGATTTATTGAATTTATTTATTGAAAATGACTTGAAGAAAGACAAGAACATTTGTTGTCTTTTCTTTATTTTGTGCCAAATTAGTTCCAAATCAATAAATGAGCGGTAGAAGCTACGGTTCACAGATGGAAAATGTAAAACACTCACTTGCCACAGAACATGTTGCTTTTTGGTCAATGTGACGGACCAAAAAGCAACAAAGTTATTGTATCCAATTGATCCCTATGAGCGACCGTGGAGAGGAAAAACTCCCTGGCAGAACCAGGCTCCAGGAGGGCGGCCATCTGCCTCGACTAGTTGGTGGATAAGTGAGTGTTTTTTGTGCATATTACATATTTACTTACTGTGCATGTTATATCAAATAATTAAATGACATATTTACTTACCTGAAGCAGATGTGATGTGCATAATTAGCTAAGGGGACTCAGGGCACGGCATTTATTAATAATTACATTTCATTATCTATATCTTTACCACACATTTGCCACACAGGTGTAGATACTGTAGGTGGAGTGAATGCCTAAATTGTACTGATTAGAATATCGTGGACATTCAATGCTAAGATTCAGCATACTGAATTAAATAGTGAAGCTGAAGGATGAACGCTAACTTTTTTCCACTCAGTCAAAGTTAACGTGAGGACTCCCGGTATCCCGGATAAGGACAAGTCACGTGTAATCACATGGCAGGATGCTGTAAAAGGACCAAACTTTTGTCAGGAGAACAACTGAGATAATCCATCCACAATATAAGGGTTAGTCATTAATGCATCGCCTGGGCTGTAGTTACATCGTAAGGTTTGGGGACATTCCCCCAAAAAACTGACTGAGTTTTAAAATGCAGTAATAAAAACCGAGGAAGCAGACAGTGATCACTGACTGTTTTTAGGGGCTTGTTGAGATTAAATAGAACAAGATATTAAGCATTAAAACATGTTAAAAACACAACAGCTTTATTAAACGTAGAGTAATTTGGGCCCGGAAGCAGGATTTATTATGTCATCACTTAAAGACCGGATAGTTAAACCATGAGCTAATTAAAAGTAAAATAAAAATTAAAACTGGATACAAATATTTTAGGCAGAAGTAGTTAAAAAAATTTGTGAAAATGCCACACAATAATGAGCAGCCTTCAAAGTGGTTTCTGAATGTGAAGGCTGCTCATGTATGCTGTGCGGCTTACCTGTGTCTGCTGTTTCTGAAATACGTCTCTGAGTCTTCTTTCCACTTCACAACGGGATTTATCTGAGACGCTTTCTTCCCACATCTTTTTGAATTTCCTCTGTTTGACCAGGTCTTTTAGGATGGCCTTTCCATGAGCTCTGCAGAGAGATGCAGTTTTAATCAACACTTTAGTTTCTAAGTAAATGCAGAGAATTTATCAAAAGAAAGTAAAATAGAAATGTCAGCCTATAATTGTTAAAAGTTCACACTGACCTGACTTCAGAGGAAGCATCCTGACACAGTTCACTGACAGCCAACAGGAAGCATTTGGTGAAAATCTGTCCTGCAGACAGGACTTTCTCCGCTTCCATGAATTTATTGATGATAAGGAGCCCCAGTGCGGCACCAGCTCTCACGAGAACGCTCTTATGTCTGAGGAAGGAAACACAGACAAATCCACTCAGTGTGTTTGATTTTCACCTGATCTGATTGTGATGCTGGGGTCACAGATACACTTCACAGGTGTGAACTTACTTCAAACCCATAGTCACCAGGCTGTTTAGAAAGCGACTCGGGCTACAACCGTGAACCAGAGCTGTCAGAGCTTCCTTGGCATGCTGCTGAATGAACACATTGGTGTTTGCCCTTGCAAACACCCGGAGTAAACTCTCACAGGTCCATTCAGCTTCTTTGTCCATCCTCTCTCTGAGGTGTACACACAAATATATTACGGTGTCCAGTGCCGCACAGGACACACAAGAGCGATTGTTTTTAATCTAAAGAATCAGAGGAAATTTCAGCAGTTAGAAATCAAACCTGTTACAAAACTGCATGAGACAGGGCACGCTTGCAAACATGGACAGAAGAGAGTGGCAAAAACACAGATGTAGAGAGAAAAACAGCTGGTATACCTCTTGTGTCACCCCCAAGCAAACTGTACGGAGGTTTAACTCCAACTCCTTTTGGTGATGCCGCGCCAGGGTGCGAATGTATCGTAGCCCCTGTATCTTTTTCTGCCTGTAGGAACATCAAATAGTTTTAAAACTCATATCCTCACATTAAAATGAAAATAATTAATGATAACAGAAGAAAATCATTTTACCAGTCGTCCTGACTCAGCAGGCTGAGGCTCAGCCGGAGAGTCTCTGAAGGATTCGAGACTGGCTGAAGCTCCTCCCCTAACTTTTTGTCAATTGACAGGAGGTACCCCATGATAAGCCCTTTAAAGTCCACCTCTGGAGGGTGTCTAACAACCCTTCGAGGTTTCCTTTGTTCTGGAGCTGGAGTTTGAGGAGGAGCTGGAGGAGCTGGAGTTCGAGCAGGGGCTGGAGCTACAGCCCCTGCTCGAACTCCAGCTCCTCCTCCAGTTTGAGGCGCTGGAACTCGAGGGGGGGGCCGGAACTGGAGCTCCAGGAGGAGCTGGAGCTCGAACAGGGGTCGGAGCTACAACCCTTGCTCGAGCCCCAGCTCCTCTTCCAGCTCGTGGAGCTGGAACTCGAGGGGGGGCAGGAACTGGAGCTGGAGCTGGAGCTCGGGAAGGAAGAAGCCGCCGCCGAGCTGCAAGGGTTTGGGGCAGGTAGGCATCCACAATTTTTTGACGTGTTTGCTCCAATGCCCTAACCATATGTTGGGCTGTCACCAGCCTGACACCACCGGCGACTTCTTTGTCTGCACAGATTAGATCATGAAATATTTATTACTCACATTTCAGTTTGTTTGCAGCTGAAAATGAACAAGACAAAAGTGCACTTTAAAGGGGAGAGCAAACCATGTATGTCTATAAGTGTGTTTATTAAATTAAAGTACAAGTTTTCAATTCAACATAATCAGTCTTAATTAACCATTTACCAAAATTTGTATTCAAATAAAACCAAATCACAGGCTGGATAAAAAGTGAAGCTGAAATGTCAAACTTTTCACCTCTATAGATATTTTACCATGGCAACACCCAAACATTCAATGTGTTTTAGCAATGTGTAAACTCTGGTTGGAGGGTTTATCTCGCACACAACAGCTGATTAAAAGTCTGAAGGGTTTAAATGTCTGACATTCTGACTCTTTACTGCGTCGATATAAGAACTGACCTGTTTCTCTGTAGTTTTTTGACCTCACTGGAATCTGACTTCTGTGAGGTCGAGAGGATGATGGAGGACACGGAGCAAATGGTGGAGGAGGAGAGGGTGTCTTAACTAATGGGATAGCCCTGAGCTCCTCGGGAGTGCGACTGTCTCGAGGTGTTATTGAACTTCCATCAGAGCTCAATGAAGATGCCAAGCTCAATTCCCGCTGCGGCTGCACCTCCCCAAAAATTTCACCAAGTGGATGCAGGCTGTCCCTGGGTGTTTCTCTAAAGGCTGTCACGTTTCCAACAGCCACCCTGGATTCCAAGTGACCATTGAAAATCCGGTCACGGATCCGATTTTGTAAGTCCTCTACAGGACCTGGAATGTGCAGAAAATAGGTTTAAATGTTAAACTATTTTCTTCAAGTCAGAGAATGGTGCATATAATTTAATTTTTACTTGATGCATAAAGTTAAAAGGTTAAAACTGATAAAACAAGTAAAAAAAAAAAGACTTTTCCATTTGATTACATTTTGTATGATGGATTATGCAGAAAAAATAGAATTGGGCTGAAAGATCTATCACTTTATTACCTATTCAGGTTGTAAATCGTGTTTTTAAAAACTTTTGAAAATAAGTAATCAGTAAAGTAACGGAATTACTTTTTTGGGGAAGTAATCAGTTAGTTACTGATTACTTTTTTCAAGTAACTTGACCAACACTGCACTCCGCACACGAGCCTTGGATGAGGGGGGAGGGGCGGTAGTTACACTCAGTAGCACAGGAACGGAGCGGGAGGGAGAGACAGAGAAAGAGAGCCAGGGACAATAGAAAGGTATAGTAATCATCCACAACTATTTTCAGTTGCAGATGATAAAGGATTCAGAAAGTTTATTCATGCAGGCCCATACGACAGAGAATATGCATCTTTTTTTGGTTTTCATATTTTAATTTATATTTAATTGTGTTGTGATTTGCAGTGTTTTGTGTTGTTTCACTTTAAATTGGTTTAAAAGGAAAAAGCTGAAAATTTAAATAGTTAAAAGTTGAACTGTGACTAGTAGGTTTTTGTATTATATGATTTATTTATTACATTTTATGTGGCGTGAATAAATAAAAGTATATTTACGGTGGCCCCTACAGACAAAGCACGTACAAACTTCAAATCACGTACGAACCCTGAAGCACGTACAAACCCTGAAGCACGTACAAACTCCAAAACACGTAAAAACTCCAAAACACGTAAAAACATGTACAAACTCCAAAACACGTAAAAACTCCAAAACACGTAAAAACTCAGAAGCACATAAAAACTCAAAACACGTACAAAAGACAACAGAAGTGCTCCAGGATGCTAGGGGCAGTGTTGAACTTCTGTTACCTAGTGGCTACACAAGCCAGCAAGTACCAACGACCGGATTTGGTGTGTGGTAATAACAGGTAAATGAACTTTTTTTTAAATTTTATTTGACTATATATGAATGGTTGTGTATAAATACACAAACAATACACATATGCTTTCATACTTTCAATTGTGTAATTTAAGTGATCTAGGTAGCTCTGTTTTGGAAGTTCAGAGCTACCTAGTAGGGGTGGGTTTTTATAATCGATTAAAATCGATTCTGGCTTGGATAAAGTGAAATCGATTCATTAAAATCCTGAATCGATTTTTTTAATATAAATTTATTTTGCCCGAAATTCCAGAATCTCAGGTGAAAGATCACAAAATTTCAATAACCACCAAACAGCTAAGACAGTAAATGAGAGCAGGAACACGGATTCTGCACAAAGACATAAACACACAGCGTGGACCCCCGGATCAGAATCAGGTAGATGTCGCCTTTCTCAGCTGACGGTTGGGGCTGAAAGCCGACAGATCAGGATGTTTACGCCCTTTTTGTGCTGATTCTAAAGCTGTTAGTCTGATCTCTCTCCAAACAATATTGACTGAACCAGCAGCAAAAGAAGATCCAAATTACCCTTCACATAAACATCGTCATGAATAGAGATTGAAAATGTGACGTCATTCAGGGGCAAAACCGCAAAGGATTCTGGGAACTCGTGGCAAGAGGTACTAGCGCACGCAGGCTTTCAATTGAAATCAGTTACACAGCGATAAAAAGAAACACAAAAAATGGCAAGAAGCTGTTGTATTATTAACTGCAATAGCCGGTCGCATGACAGCCACGGGAAGCCTACGGGTAAAGAGATCGGTTGTTATCGGATTACGTCGCTGAAGAGAAATTGTTCGAGCCATGTTTCCGAAGTAACAAACAGGCGACAGATGACCTGGATTGCAGCCATTCAAAGACCAAATATAACGTCCCAGAACACTCCAGCTCACATGTTAGTCTGCTCCAAGCATTCCCACAAAGGTCAGTGTTTTGTAGTAGTTAATACGTCATTTTTCATAACATAACTGGTGATATAGGTTACAAGCAAGTCTGGCGCTGAACAGAAATTGTCGTGCTATGCTCCTTTGTTTATTGTGCATAAATAGTGAAGGGGCTGAAGGAAGAACTGATGTGAGTCGAGTGAGTTTCTTTTGCCTGGAGAAGCTGTAAAACAAAATGGAAAACAGATTGACATATGATAAGAAATGAATATTACTGCAAATCAAATAGATTCACTCACTTTAATAAGCTATAAGTGTACTGGTAAACACTTCTCATTTCTAATCATTACGCTTTGGCACATAACACCAGTACCTCAGATAGACACAGATTTTAAGGAAGAGAGAAAACACCTGGACAATCTTCCATGTGTGACATTTCCTTAAAAAGACTTTTACAGTTGTTCTATAAGCAACAGAGGACAAAGACATGAAGAGGTTTTGATCAGTAACATAAAACAAAGCATAAATAAGGCCATTTGAAACACAGTCCAAGAGTGAGTGTTGTGAGCACAATGAGGACAGTTTTTTTTTTTTTTGCTTTACCTTGTGTTTTAACTTGATGGCCTTCGAGTATGTACGATCAAAATGCATCTGAGGGTACTTTGTACACTTCACAAAAGCAATTGGTAAGGGTGCTACAGGCGGTAACCATAACCAGGTTTATTTCAGAGTTTACTCAAGTGTGAATCGATACATAATGAAAGGTTTAGAACCAAAGCTGACTTATTAACATTTAAATAATTTCCTCTGGGACTAATAAAGTATTCTGATTCTTATGTTCTCTGTGAAATTTTACATGCTGTGTTTACATTAAACTGCAGCAATTAAAGACTTGAAAATATGTTTGGGGGGGGGGGGGGTTGATGCAATATAAAATCCATCTCAGGTTTCAGACTTGAGTAACAAGTTTCACCTAATAACTGGAATAAACTCATAGTTTTTAGATTCACACTTAGATTTTTTTTTTAAACATCCAGTTTATATACAGTAGAGCTCAGGCTGAGCAATAAGTGAGCAATCACTGGTCACTAGAGAAAAAAATGCATTCTCCATCACCAACCAATGAAAAGTTGAATTTCAGGGATTTAGCGGTTGCTCGAAGTCATATTTTTGGGTTGCCAGTGGGTCGCTGGTCGGTCTGTAGGCATGTGTGACTGGAGCTTTAAGTCAATTCAGATTGCTCAGTGAAGAAAATAGTAAAACTGAGCCTCATCAAATTTTAAATGCGAAAGCTCTTTTAGTCCAGTGGTTTAAAAACACGCATGATACATTCAAGTGCACAAATTTAATGTTTAACAAGAACAATCGTGTCACAGAAAAATAAATGGAAATTACATTTTATCTTTGCTCTGAAAGCTAAAATCTGGACTGTTGCACATCCTACATCCAAACAAAAATAACGAATTTAACTTTTAAAGAAAAAAGAAGAATATCAACCCTTGCACACTTTGGCACAAAAATTTCAGGCACGGTTTGTCTATGAGGAAATTTTTAACTGCAAAGTACAACGAAAAAGAGTAGGAAATATATCTGGTGAGATGGGATCTACTGTTTCTTCCTCTTCTGCCAAAATCCTTGTGAGTCAGACATTAAATTTGCCAGCGAGCAAGAATCTTAAACGACAGGAAGAAAAAGCACCTCGGGTTTAACTCACTTATACAAAGTTAGTAACACAATGCCGCTTTTTATCTTAGTGTCAAAGTGTGGCTGGGTGATTTTTTCCTACCAGCAACTCAGTCTTTAAACCAAAAAAGAAATGCAAAGACTACAGATAACTATAAACAGCTGTATACAATAATCTTTGTACACAATGACATTTACTTTTTTTTTTATTATTATTCATATTTTGGATGGACAGAAACATTAACAAATATACAACTGGAATAATCATACTGTCAGTTCTCTGTCTGTTTCTTAACAACAACCAACAAATAAGGACTAACAATAACTAATACAAACAGACAAACAAACAAACAAACAAAAAACACCAGGAGAAACAAAATAATATACTGCCTCCTGGGAAACATCAGCAAAAACAAAAGCGATGGGGGCAAAACACCCGGGTGCCTAAAAAGAAAACATAACCTTGACCACTGATGACATTAGACAATTTCTTCCCTCTACTGACTTTCAAAGTAAAAAAAAGACAACAACAAAAATACCAACGACACATGAACCCCCCCCCCCAAAAGAACATTTATCACAATACCTAGGAGACATTGTCGATGTACAACAAAAAAGGACCCCAGACCTGCTCAAAAATATCTTCTCTCCCCTTAATTCTGTACATAACCTGTTCATATGATGCCATCTTAGACATTTGTTCAGTCCATTCCCTGAGAGAACAGGTGTTGGATGACTTCCAGTGCCTCAGTATTATCCTGCATCCTGTTATGAAAGCCACAGACGCATCCACAGTCTCTGTTTTTTTGAAAGGATATTATTGTCAGGTAACAGGCCCAGGACACATACAGCTGGAGATTTAGAAAGATTAAGTTTAAAAATATCATTCACCATATTAATGATCCTGTCCCACAAATAATCATTTTTCCAACATGTGTACAACATATGAACTAGAGTCCCGGCTTCCTCCTGACATTTCCAACAGGTGTCATTATCCACAAGCTTCAGCCTGACTAATTTACTGGGAGTCCAGTAATTTCTGTGAAGCAACTTGTACTGGATAAGTTGAGACTGTGTTTCAGGTGAGCAAACATACCATGATGAAACCAGCGTCTTCCAACTGTCCTCTAAAATCTGGATACCCAGATCCTTCTCCCAACACTGCCTCAGTCCCCCCAAATTGGGAGAGTGCGCCTCTCTGAAGATCCCATAGAATTTGGATGCCCTGATTCTATTACTGCCAGGGGCTGCAAACATCTTCTGAATACTCGATGGAGGGTCTGGATTATTATTCAAAATGGTTTTAATACAGTGTCTTATTTGAAAAAACCTCCAAATTTCCCTTGGATCCCACTTAAATTCTCGTCTGATTTCTGCAAACGATTTCATGCCAGTCTGCCCAAATAAATCCCCCATCTGATTGATACCTGTCCTAGCCCAAGCCTCCCACCAGACCGGTTTCCTACCAATTAATATTTTCTTATTATACCAGATAGAGGCTCTAGCGGTAAGATAAGGGCTAATGTTGGTATATTGGTGAGCTCTAAACCAGGTATCTTGCATGAAAGCCAATACTGGATCTTTAAACGGTACTGGTCTTCCCTTCTGAGTAAGGAAGGCCTCTAAAGACGAAGGAGCCACAAGACTTTCCTCAATCGCAACCCATGATGGCTTCTCCGTAAAGGAATTATGTATCTTAACTAACTGAGAGAGGGAGAAAGCATAATGATACCAGACCATCTTGTAGCACTGATGGTCTGGTATCATCGCCACTGTCTTTAGCAGCATATAATTTGGACCGATTAAAAGATGGCTTTTTGCCTGCCCACACAAAACCCTCCACACATGTATTATAAAGCTTTAGGAAATTATGTGGGACTGCTATCGGTAACATGTGAAGAAAGTACTGAAGTTTAGGGGCAATAATCATCTTCACCAAATTAATTCTGCCCAAAAGGGACAGATTTATTTTAACCCAATTCTGCAACAGCGGACGAATGTTTTGAAGCACTGGGGAGATGTTTACTTGCATTATGTTGTCTAAACCAGGGGTCAGTTTAATCCCTAAGTAAGTCAAACCCTTGGGCATCCACTTGAAATGCCATGAGCTCCTCATAACTGGCGGACACAATTTAGAAATGGGCATAACTTCCGACTTAGACCAATTTATGGTGTAGCCAGAGATTACAGAAAAGGAATCAATAATTGAGGAAATTGCAGGAACGGCCTGTTCTGGGTTACTTGAGATCAGTAAAATGTCATCTGCATACAAAAAAGTTTTATGTTCTTCTTGACCCATATCCACCCGTCTGATTTGCTTACATTCACGTAATGCAATAGCCAAAGGCTCCAAAAACAGGGCGAAAATGAGAGGTGATAAGGGTGAACCTTGTCTAGTACCCCGACTTAACGAAAAGGAGGGTGACATTATCCCATTGGTAGTAACTGTAGCCATTGGATCTGTGTATACCACCTGAATCCACTGCCTAAAAAAGGGACCAAAACCGAATCTCTTCAACGTATAAAACAGAAAGGGATACTCAACTTTATCGAAGGCCTTCTCTGCATCTAAGGAGAACGCGACGACAGGGTCTAAATTAGTCCTGCTCTTCCAGAATATGTGCAATAACCTACGTAGATTATCTGCAGAACTTCTGTTTTTCACAAAACCGACCTGATCCCTATGCACCAAATAAGGAAGAACTTTCTCAAGCCTAAAAGCTAGTATCTTAGAAATAATTTTTTCGTCCACATTAATTAATGAAATTGGGCGATAATTCCCACAATACTGTGGGTCTTCCCTTTTTTATGTAATAATGTGATCACTGCCGATCGCATACTAAATGGTAGTCTCCCTCTTTGAAACGCATCTTGATATACCAACAGTAGTCTTGGAGCTAATTCGCCCATGAACACCTTATAAAAATCTGATGGAAATCCATCGTTGCCTGGAGATTTGCCCAATCTAAGACTGCCAATTGCCTGCTTAACTTCAATTAGTGTAATCTTACCTTCTAATACAGTTCTTTGATCTTCAGACAGGCTGGGAATTTTAATAGAAGAGAAGAAATCTGACAGCCTCTGTTCCTCCACCAATCCATTAGAGGTGTAAAACTCCTGATAAAATTTAGTAAAAGTATCATTAATTATTCTTTTTTACTGGTGGTCAACTTATTATTATTACTAGGAACAAAAATAGATGGTATAAGGTTGTCAATTACAATATTTGTATTACCTATAGTCCGCACAATGTTACAGACTTCATGAAAAAATTGTGGCTGGGGAGAATTGGGAGCATATATGTTGACCAATGTCATTTTCCGCCCCTGTAAACATGCATCCAAAACCACCCATCTACCCTCCTGATCTGTATAATGCTTAAAAACCTGAAAATCCAAGTTTCTTCTGATCAATATGACCACCCCTCTTTTTCTAGCCGAAAATGCACTAAAATAAACTTGCGCCACCCAATCTCTTTTAAGCTTTAATGATTCCGCCTCATCGAGATGGGTCTCCTGAATCAGGGCTATGTCTGTCTTTTTCTGCTTCAAGTATGTGAGGATTTTCTTCCTTTTAATAACATTATGACAACCCGCTATATTCCACGACACTATTTTACATAACTCCATAACACCACGCGAGCCAAGTTATTGTACAGATTTATCCAGAAGAAAATCCCATTTACCCATATAACAAATCTTAAAGCCAGTTACATGAGACAACCCAGTGGTCCAAAAAATAGGTCTATACAGGACAGTTGGCACCATAGCATCAAAACGAACAACAAAACAAAACACAGTTGAAAAGAAAAGAAAAAGAGGAAAAAAAAACACCATGAAATCGTTGGTCCGTGCCACTCAAAAATCCCATAATGGCATCCCTCCTCACGTCTCCCCCCCCCCCCCCCCAAAAAAAAAAAAAAAACCCCACAGAAGTAAACTAAGCCTTAGCTTATAAAATCCTCTTAATCTACATCACCCGGAATGTTAGCCGACTCTAGGCCGCTCAGAATTGCTTAGCCTCTGCTGGGTTGGAAAACTGACGATACTGGTTATCCACTGAAAAAGTCATAACAGCCGGAAAGCGAAGGGAATAGCCAATATTGCACTGTTGCAGCAAGCGACGCACCTCGTCAAACTTCCGGCGTTTTTCTTGTACCTCCTGTGCATAATCCTGGAAAAAACGAACTCTCATGCCTTTCCAAATGATCTGCTTCTTTTTTCTGGCAGCCGCCAGTACGGACATCTTGGCTTTATCCCGTAGGAAGCGAACGATGATATGTCTCGGTCTGGAGTCCGCAGCTGGCTTCGGAGGTGCTGGCCCCACCCGATGGATTCTGTCTATTTCGTAGTAATCTCCCATCTCAATGTCCAGAGCCTCAGACAACAGATTCTTCACGCAATCCTCAAGATTACGGCCTTCGGTTCCTTCTCTAATGCCCGATATTCTAATATTCTGGCGCCGTGAGAAACCCTTGAGCGCCGTTACTTTTTCCTGCAGCCGCTGGTTCTGTATCTTCAAGTTCTTACTTATTGAGCTAGCTTTAGCCTCTTCGTCCTCCAAACGAGAAATTCTTGTCTCTGTTTCGTCCACCCTCGCGCCTAGGCTATTCACAGCTTCCCTGAGAGACTCAATTCCACCTTTCACCCCCGTCATGTCTTGTGCTACCTGCTCAAGCAGAGATCTTATAGAAGTCAGCTCGGCCGCCACACCATCTTGGGAAGGACACCTGGCATCCACACCATCAGGTGTCTCCGCCATAGTAGTTAGCGAAGTAGCCTGAGTGTTGTGTGCTTTCCCTCGCGGCATAGTCGGATCGTTGCGTGTAAAGTAATGACTCTTCTGACTCCTTCCACAGAATTTGCCAGGGCAGACCCAAAGTAAGACAAATGACCGGCTCTAACTTATTTTTAACAAGGTTTAGGGGGGGTGGAGTGCGCGCCTCCAACTTATGCTGCCATCTTGGGCGGACGTACCACGTGACTCCCCACAATGACATTTACTAAACATGCAGAGCCAACACACACAGGAGTACGAGAAAATAAACTTTATTTTAACTGAAGGTGTCCCGGGAGGGTAGAAGGAAAACACGCGTGAAACTAGAGAAACCAAGGGACCGGGAGATGAGTCGTGCAGGAACGCCGAAACAGGACTGTGGGAGGCTGCAACAGAAAAAGGAAAAGAATTATTGGGGCGCGGGGAAATAGCAGCATACGTGGGGGAGAGTATGAGTCTTACGGTGAAAGCGGGGCCGTGGGAGCCCAAGGGAGGGGTGAGGGTCCGCGGGGAGCTCCAGGAAAGTCGAGGTGACGAGTACTGAAGGCGATCCGAACTCCAGACGGGCAGGTGGACAGGCAGGTGGCTCAAAAAAACACGCCGAGCTGTTATCTGAGTGCACAGGACAGAATTAGCGCTCGTTCAGACAAATTAGAGTTTTCACAATCGCTTTCCCGCAGGTGTACGTTACCGCTGTGAGACGACTAACGGACTGGCGTGGAGCAGCAGGCTGGGCTGGATCAAATAGTCCAGCTGATGATCGCCTGGGATGGGATGCAGGTGTGGAGTTAACAGCCACGCCCGTGGGCATGGGCATCCCATCAGCTCCTCGGACGCCGGGCCGCGGACCATGACAAGCACTCTTTCTCACCAATTTCCCTTAGCAACAATACATCACTGCAGTTGTCCACAGCTGGAAGGTCTCAAGAGTGCAAAAGAGTGTAGCTTGGTAACTAGATAGAAGTGCTGGAAATTCTCATTGGATCATGTGTAGCAGCTAATAGCTAGTCATGGTCTTTCTGCTAGGAGGAAGCTGGGATTTAGTTTCTTGTTAAAGACTCTTTGAACAGCTAGTGATTGAAGGCTGTATCTCCTCCACAGCAGTTGTGCCACTTAGAACTCAATTTGATAGAACCACTAGGATACTTTATAAGTGGTTTTCTTTTGAATCCACAAATTTCAGCTGTTTGTATTGTAACTTAAAAATGTTCAAAACCCAAATGTGTTTTTATGGGTTGAGATGTTATTGTTGTTGCTCTTGTGTATTTATTTATTTATTTTTTATCGTAAACTACGCAATTACACCATTCATGAGTAATGGAAGCATTTGCATTGATTCACGATTTCAAATGAAAGCAGCATAAGATGCTGATGGTGCACCAAACTAACCATGACAAGCACAGGCAAAACAATTCTAATGTGCCACACTAAAATGACGCGCCATCTTCTCTGCTTGGTGAACGGATAAAGGTGCGAGGTTGGGGCAGAAAACTGTGCAGTCCTACATCTCGTCTAAATCGTAGTCCTCCTCAGGGAAATCCCCCACAGTCACACTCAGGGGCTTCACAAACGCACCGTATTTGCTCTCGCACTCAAAGTACTGCTTCCCTTCGACACTACAGAGATACAATAAACAAGGCAGAGTCAAAAATCAGGACCAGCGTCACTGAAACTTTGAATTATTTAAAAACAAAACCAGAAAAAGGCCCTCTTACATTCCATTGTGTTTGCCCAGTGGTTCATCGTACTTCACACCCACCCAGTAGCCCGGCTTGAAATCTGTTGTTCCTGCAAGAAATGCAACACTTATTGAGCTCTAGCAGGGCATATTAGGAAGACTTTGACTTCACAATAATGATATTATATGAAAAAAGAAGTGCAAACCCCCACCAAAGCAGCTCACTCTCTGGGAAGTATTTACTTTTAAGGAACTAGTATTTTAATTTCCTAGAAGTTTGTAGTGCAGTAAAAATAACACATTTTGGGGTCAACTTGAAAGAAAGGCAGATGTGAAATGTAAGAGTGAGGTCAGAGGTCACTTGCTATAGTTTGACAATACACACCAGACTTGTCATAGTTATAAGCCTTCTTGTCAATTATCAACCAACAAAGTTGATAATCATTAAGTTAATCTTGAAGACCTTGGCAGATGTCAGTTTTAATGGACTGTTAACATGACCCCCCTCTACACCACTACAAAGTTTTAGAAGAATTCATTCAAAACTTTTTAAGCCATCGTACAGACAGAAAGAATGGCACGCATGGAAATGCTAACAACAACATAACCTCTTTGGGGACCTTATTGAAGTTAACAAACTACCTAAACTGAATCACTTTTATTTGCTATGTTTTTGGAGGGTGACACTTGGCGATAGTACTCAGGTAAAGCTGCTTTCAAACTAAACTAGAACATGTTCACCTCACAGGAAATGTAATTAGATTTTCTAGGCAGACTTAAAACCTGCTAATAAAATAGATTAAACAAAACAGTAGGGTTAGGTTAATTGGAAACAATAAATTGCCCATAGGTGTGAATGCAGGAGTGAATGTGAGTGCCAATGTGTTAGCCCTGCGACAGACTGGCGACCTGTCCAGCATGTACCCTGCCTCTCGCCATAAAACAGCTGGGATAGGCTCCAGAGCCCCCCACGACCAAGAAAAGTATAAGCGGAATCGGATGGATGGATGGATGGACAAAACACACAGAATCCAAACGTGATATTTAGCGTACTAAAAAAAAAAAGTTTCTCCTCCACTGACATCACAGATTTGGGAATGGGCCTTAGATAAATCACAGCAAAGTCTGCTCTGCAGGACAGAAAATCCTCAGCAGCACAGGGTTTACACTAATGTCCTACACAAAGTAAACCAGCTCAGCTTTATCCACACTTACCAACATACATGACTGTGCCAAGCTTCGTGGGCTGACCGGTAGTGATGGGTCGGTCGCGAACAAAATGGCTCTTAGAGCCGGGTCTTTGACGTGAACGACGCGAGCCGGCTCCTTATCGCGAGCCGTGGGGTTTTTTTTTTTCTTTCTCTCACTCTCTCTCCCGCACTTTTTTCGGCTTCACTCAGCATGCGAGCCTTGTGCTTTATGCTGGGAAAAGGGGCGGTAGTTGCACTCAGTAGCACAGGAACAGAGCAGGAGGGAGAGAGAGAGAAAGAGAGCCAGGGACAACAACGTCACATTAGAAAGGTATAGTAATCATCCACAACTATTTTCAGTTGCAGATGATAAAGGATTCAGAAAGTTTATACATACAGGTCCATATGACAGAGAATGTGCATCTTCTTTTTGTTTTCATATTTTAATTTATATTTAATTGTGTTGTGATTTGCAGTGTTTTGTGTTGTTTCACTTTAAATTGGTTTAAAAGGAAAAAGCTGAAAATTTAAATAGTTAAAAGTTGAACTGTGACTAGTAGGTTTTTGTATTATATGATTTATTTATTACATTTTATGTGGCGTGAATAAATAAAAGTATATTTACGGTGGCCCCTACAGACAAAGCACGTACAAACTTCAAATCACGTACGAACCCTGAAGCACGTACAAACCCTGAAGCACGTACAAACTCCAAAACACGTACAAACTCCAAAACACTTAAAAACTCCAAAACACGTAAAAACATGTACAAACTCCAAAACACGTAAAAACTCCAAAACACGTACAAACTCCAAAACACGTACAAACTCCAAAACACGTAAAAACTCAGAAGCACATAAAAACTCAAAACACGTACAAAAGACAACAGAAGTGCTCCAGGGTGCTAGGGGCAGTGTTGAACTTCTGTTACCTAGTGGCTACACAAGCCAGCAAGTACCAACGACCGGATTTGGTGTGTGGTAATAACAGGTAAATGAACTTTTTTTTAAATTTTATTTGACTATATATGAATGGTTGTGTATAAATACACAAACAATACACATATGCTTTCATACTTGCAATTGTGTAATTTAAGTGATCTAGGTAGCTCTGTTTTGGAAGTTCAGAGCTACCTAGTAGGGGTGGGTTTTTATAATCGATTCATCGATTAAAATCGATTCTGGCTTGGATAACGTGAAATCGATTCATTAAAATCCTGAATCGATTTTTTTAATTGTGTGGATGCTTTAAGCATCCACACTATTGAGTTCCTCTTGGGACTTCCGTACACTTTTGGCACTTAACTACTTCCACAATTTTCAGCCGATTTTCACCGTTCAAATTTTAAACTATTCTGCTATTTCTGCTAATGTGTGCTATGTCTTTTGGTATTTTTCACTATTATACTTTTTAAAATATTAAGCTTAATTTGTCCCATTGAAATGAATGGGAAACTTCTGCAATTCTGCTAAAATTTGCTTGTTTTTGAAACTTAACTACTTCCTCATATTTTCACGTTGAACAACCATTCAAACTTTAAAATGTTCTCAAATTATTGGGCTATTCAGGTATAAATCAGCTTTTTCAAATCTTTTACCGTTTTGCTTTTATGCCTCTTAAAGTTTTCAGTTGCAAAATTGTGATTTTTCACAAAATACATGCGTTGTTATGGTTGCTATGCACTTGGCTTCCAGTGTGCCACTGAAGGTTTTGCAGTCTTCTCTTCATGTCCGAACAACTTCTTGCTACTTGCTCAATTTTCACTCAACTTCCACAAATTATACATGAAAACGTAGGTATTTTTGCTGGCTTTCAGAAAATGTCACTATCATTGTTGTGGGATTTATAGAATTTTGGCAAATCTCCTCAGACCAACACAAAGTCTCAAAACTCTCCATATAAAGTCAATGGAGAGTTTGTTCAAAATCACCGCTGGATTTCTGTAATGAGAGGCATATTCGAATTGTCATATCTCCTTAACGAAGCGAAGTTAAGACATGAGGCTTAACACTCCTGATGCTCACAATTCAAGAATTTTTTTCTCACCTATTACCGTTCTGAGATGAGTTGGACTTGTTTGAGGGTAGGAAATTCGTCCTTCACTCAGATTTCTTCAGATTTCAAACTCTGGAAATGAACCACTTTTTTCTCTCATCATATCTTTTTGATGGTTTTCCACAGAGACCTGAAAATTTCCATGACTGTTCACCAAAGCCTGCTGTCTCTTACGGTGAAAGAATGATATCGATACTCCAAATAGATTTAGAGTTACAAAGCGTTGTTTGAGGGCAAGTCAAGGCAGTTTTCGCTTCGCTCTACTCCGTTATGGTGCATTACAAGTCAAATATCTTCAATAATTCATATTTTAATGATAAATTGTCAACACTTGAAGATTCTCCCATCTCTTCTGAACAAAACGGTGTAAGAATGACCGTTCTAGTCCCTACGGTTAGGAAATTATGGTCATTTGTTTGAGGGGAATCCTCACTATGAGAAATAGACTACAAAAATCCTGTCTCTGTGCTGCGTGTGTGCACCTGTTTTGGCGGGAAAAAGTACACAGCCTCTGGATTCAAATTTAGCAGCTCCCAGGCTGCTTGACTGAAAACATGCTTCTCTCTCCCTGTGTGTGTGTGTGTGTGTGTGTGTGTGTGTGTGTGAGAGAGAGAGAGAGAGAGAGAGACCCTCTTTAGGGCAGCATCTCATTGTTGGAAAAAAATATAATATATTCAGACTGGTTGACTGGCATAGACCCTCCGTGTGTCTCTCTCTCTGTGCATTTGTGTATACATATTTAATTTTGTGTGTATCTGTTGGCTGTTCCTTCTTGTTTTTTAAATTTATTTTTATTTCTTTATTTTTTTTTCACAGGTGAACAACAATTAGTTTTGAGGGAATTTAACCATGTTCCGTTTTTTTTTCAGCTTGTCATCTTACTTTTCCAGTATTTTCACTTAAGTTATTACTATTCTGCTCAATCATAGTATTTGTTCTAAATCATTGTTATTATGCTATATTGTAGTATTTCTGCTAAATCATACTATTTCTACTATATTATATTTTTCTTTCTAAATATAGCATTTCTGCTATATAATTGTATTTCTGCTATCTTATAATATTTGTGCTAAACCAGAGTATTTGTGCTGAAACATAGTATTTCTGCCAAATGATAGTATTTCTGTCAAATTATAGTATTTGTGCTAAAACATAGTATTCATTTAAAATTACAATATTCATAGTTCATCACAGTGTCTCTGGTAAATCACAGTATTTCTGCTCTGTTGTACTATTTTTCTAAATCATAGTGTTTCTGTAATGCTTAAGTATTTTTGGCTAAATATATTCTTTCTGTTATCTTATACTATTTCTCCTAAATTCTTGTATTTTTGAGAAGTTATCATGTTTCTGGTAAGTTACAATATTTCTGCTAAGTTCTGCTATGCTATTGTATTTCTGCCAAGTATTATATTTCCTCTAAGATATTGCAGTTCTGCTAAGTTATTCCATTTTAGCAAAGTTCCTTTGCTTCTGCAAAGTTTTTACAATTTCTGCAACTTTTCAGCTTTTTCAGCTAGTTTTTGCATACAGCTTCAGCTTTAAAGCATCCACACTGCATTTTCGCAGGAAATGCAAATTTTTCTAGTATAAATTTATTTTGCCCGAATTTCCAGAATCTCAGGTGAAAGATCACAAAATTTCAATAACCACCAAACAGCTAAGACAGTAAATGAGAGCAGGAACACGGATTCTGCACAAAGACATAAACACACAGCGTGGACCCGCGGATCAGAATCAGTTAGATGTCGCCTTTCTCAGCTGACGGTCGGGGCTGAAAGCCGACAGCTCGCTGATCCTGATCTGTCGGCGGGTCCGCGCTTTGTGTTTACGCCCTTTTTGTGCTGATTCTAAAGCTGTTAGTCTGATCTCTCTCCAAACAATATTGACTGAACCAGCAGCAAAAGAAGATCCAAACTACCCTTCACATAAACATCGTCATGAATTCACTCTGACTTTTGCTGTTTTGCTAACACCAGGATAAAATCACACTTCATGCACAGCTCTCTTTCTCTCTCTCTCTCTGTCTGTCTGTTTTCTGCATTATTCGCTTGCTTGTTACGCACAAGTCTACCGTTATTTGCAGCGCTGTCGGCCGCTGGTTTTTTTTTTCGTTTTACATATTTCCGAAAAGAAAACCTAATTCAATACTGAACAAATGTAAACTTTTTAAAATTATGCAAAATGCAAAACGCTTAGCCGTGTCTCTAATAAAACCGCTGTAACTTCAGAGGTAACGTTCATATGTTCATTAATGGTATTCTTTCGTTTTTGATGTACTGCAGAATATTTTTATAAAATCCCAGGCCAGGAAAATCACCTTCATGTTTTTCTGTCTTTTATCTTCAGCTACTTTGACACGAAGGCCTCGCTGTGACGCTCACACCTTTGATAAAGTCTCGAAAGTGTCAGCTTCCTTTTTATAGATACAAAAATATGTAAATGTACTGATCTGAATTATACTATTTCTGACTGTCAAAATTTCCCAGATTCGAATCGAATCGAATCGAATCGAATCAAATCGTGGATCGAATCGATTCGGGACCTTGTGAATCGGAAACGAATCGATTCTAGAAATCAGTGACGATACCCAGCCCTACTACCTAGATCACTTATGCTAGAAATGCTAGAAATGAGTTTTGGAGTTTGTATGTGCTTTTTGGAGTTTGTACGTGTTTTGTCTCTAGGGGCCACTGCATATATTTATATATAAACATATATAAATAAAACCACTTTTTTTTTTTACATTAGTAATTCCTTTTGTGCATAATTTTATATTATTGTTAATAATAAATAAATTAAAGCAACAAAACAACCTGAAGAGCCGGTTCGGAGCCGAAAGAGCCGGCTCGTTTTAGTGAGCCGAACCGAAAGAGCCGGTTCTCTAAAAAGAGCCGGAAATCCCATCACTACTACGTAGAGAAGGATCCTGGTGTGATTTGTCTCTCAGAAACAGTTCATAACTTCCCTTCAACTCATTCATATCACCTAAAAGGTAAACCTGTTTCTCCATCACCTGTTCAGCTCAGCTGGTTTCCTCTTTCAGGCGCAAAGTGGGCAATAAACAAACAAGAGAGACGGGACTTGCGTCAGAAAAGCAGATTATCTGATCATTTGTTTGATCTATTGAATTTATTTATTGAAAATGACTTGAAGAAAGACAAGAACATTTGTTGTCTTTTCTTTATTTTGTGCCAAATTAGTTCCAAATCAATAAATGAGCGGTAGAAGCTACGGTTCACAGATGGAAAATGTAAAACACTCACTTGCCACAGAACATGTTGCTTTTTGGTCAATGTGACGGACCAAAAAGCAACAAAGTTATTGTATCCAATTGATCCCTATGAGCGACCGTGGAGAGGAAAAACTCCCTGGCAGAACCAGGCTCCAGGAGGGCGGCCATCTGCCTCGACTAGTTGGTGGATAAGTGAGTGTTTTTTGTGCATATTACATATTTACTTACTGTGCATGTTATATCAAATAATTAAATGACATATTTACTTACCTGAAGCAGATGTGATGTGCATAATTAGCTAAGGGGACTCAGGGCACGGCATTTATTAATAATTACATTTCATTATCTATATCTTTACCACACATTTGCCACACAGGTGTAGATACTGTAGGTGGAGTGAATGCCTAAATTGTACTGATTAGAATATCGTGGACATTCAATGCTAAGATTCAGCATACTGAATTAAATAGTGAAGCTGAAGGATGAACGCTAACTTTTTTCCACTCAGTCAAAGTTAACGTGAGGACTCCCGATATCCCGGATAAGGACAAGTCACGTGTAATCACATGGCAGGATGCTGTAAAAGGACCAAACTTTTGTCAGGAGAACAACTGAGATAATCCATCCACAATATAAGGGTTAGTCATTAATGCATCGCCTGGGCTGTAGTTACATCGTAAGGTTTGGGGACATTCCCCCAAAAAACTGACTGAGTTTTAAAATGCAGTAATAAAAACCGAGGAAGCAGACAGTGATCACTGACTGTTTTTAGGGGCTTGTTGAGATTAAATAGAACAAGATATTAAGCATTAAAACATGTTAAAAACACAACAGCTTTATTAAACGTAGAGTAATTTGGGCCCGGAAGCAGGATTTATTATGTCATCACTTAAAGACCGGATAGTTAAACCATGAGCTAATTAAAAGTAAAATAAAAATTAAAACTGGATACAAATATTTTAGGCAGAAGTAGTTAAAAAAATTTGTGAAAATGCCACACAATAATGAGCAGCCTTCAAAGTGGTTTCTGAATGTGAAGGCTGCTCATGTATGCTGTGCGGCTTACCTGTGTCTGCTGTTTCTGAAATACGTCTCTGAGTCTTCTTTCCACTTCACAACGGGATTTATCTGAGACGCTTTCTTCCCACATCTTTTTGAATTTCCTCTGTTTGACCAGGTCTTTTAGGATGGCCTTTCCATGAGCTCTGCAGAGAGATGCAGTTTTAATCAACACTTTAGTTTCTAAGTAAATGCAGAGAATTTATCAAAAGAAAGTAAAATAGAAATGTCAGCCTATAATTGTTAAAAGTTCACACTGACCTGACTTCAGAGGAAGCATCCTGACACAGTTCACTGACAGCCAACAGGAAGCATTTGGTGAAAATCTGTCCTGCAGACAGGACTTTCTCCGCTTCCATGAATTTATTGATGATAAAGAGCCCCAGTGCGGCACCAGCTCTCACGAGAACGCTCTTATGTCTGAGGAAGGAAACACAGACAAATCCACTCAGTGTGTTTGATTTTCACCTGATCTGATTGTGATGCTGGGGTCACAGATACACTTCACAGGTGTGAACTTACTTCAAACCCATAGTCACCAGGCTGTTTAGAAAGCGACTCGGGCTACAACCGTGAACCAGAGCTGTCAGAGCTTCCTTGGCATGCTGCTGAATGAACACATTGGTGTTTGCCCTTGCAAACACCCGGAGTAAACTCTCACAGGTCCATTCAGCTTCTTTGTCCATCCTCTCTCTGAGGTGTACACACAAATATATTACGGTGTCCAGTGCCGCACAGGACACACAAGAGCGATTGTTTTTAATCTAAAGAATCAGAGGAAATTTCAGCAGTTAGAAATCAAACCTGTTACAAAACTGCATGAGACAGGGCACGCTTGCAAACATGGACAGAAGAGAGTGGCAAAAACACAGATGTAGAGAGAAAAACAGCTGGTATACCTCTTGTGTCACCCCCAAGCAAACTGTACGGAGGTTTAACTCCAACTCCTTTTGGTGATGCCGCGCCAGGGTGCGAATGTATCGTAGCCCCTGTATCTTTTTCTGCCTGTAGGAACATCAAATAGTTTTAAAACTCATATCCTCACATTAAAATGAAAATAATTAATGATAACAGAAGAAAATCATTTTACCAGTCGTCCTGACTCAGCAGGCTGAGGCTCAGCCGGAGAGTCTCTGAAGGATTCGAGACTGGCTGAAGCTCCTCCCCTAACTTTTTGTCAATTGACAGGAGGTACCCCATGATAAGCCCTTTAAAGTCCACCTCTGGAGGGTGTCTAACAACCCTTCGAGGTTTCCTTTGTTCTGGAGCTGGAGTTTGAGGAGGAGCTGGAGGAGCTGGAGGAGCTGGAGGAGCTGGAGTTCGAGCAGGGGCTGTAGCTCCAGCCCCTGCTCGAACTCCAGCTCCTCCTCCAGTTTGAGGCGCTGGAACTCGAGGGGGGGGCCGGAACTGGAGCTCCAGGAGGAGCTGGAGCTCGAACAGGGGTCGGAGCTACAACCCTTGCTCGAGCCCCAGCTCCTCTTCCAGCTCGTGGAGCTGGAACTCGAGGGGGGGCAGGAACTGGAGCTGGAGCTGGAGCTCGGGAAGGAAGAAGCCGCCGCCGAGCTGCAAGGGTTTGGGGCAGGTAGGCATCCACAATTTTTTGACGTGTTTGCTCCAATGCCCTAACCATATGTTGGGCTGTCACCAGCCTGACACCACCGGCGACTTCTTTGTCTGCACAGATTAGATCATGAAATATTTATTACTCACATTTCAGTTTGTTTGCAGCTGAAAATGAACAAGACAAAAGTGCACTTTAAAGGGGAGAGCAAACCATGTATGTCTATAAGTGTGTTTATTAAATTAAAGTACAAGTTTTCAATTCAACATAATCAGTCTTAATTAACCATTTACCAAAATTTGTATTCAAATAAAACCAAATCACAGGCTGGATAAAAAGTGAAGCTGAAATGTCAAACTTTTCACCTCTATAGATATTTTACCATGGCAACACCCAAACATTCAATGTGTTTTAGCAATGTGTAAACTCTGGTTGGAGGGTTTATCTCGCACACAACAGCTGATTAAAAGTCTGAAGGGTTTAAATGTCTGACATTCTGACTCTTTACTGCGTCGATATAAGAACTGACCTGTTTCTCTGTAGTTTTTTGACCTCACTGGAATCTGACTTCTGTGAGGTCGAGAGGATGATGGAGGACACGGAGCAAATGGTGGAGGAGGAGAGGGTGTCTTAACTAATGGGATAGCCCTGAGCTCCTCGGGAGTGCGACTGTCTCGAGGTGTTATTGAACTTCCATCAGAGCTCAATGAAGATGCCAAGCTCAATTCCCGCTGCGGCTGCACCTCCCCAAAAATTTCACCAAGTGGATGCAGGCTGTCCCTGGGTGTTTCTCTAAAGGCTGTCACGTTTCCAACAGCCACCCTGGATTCCAAGTGACCATTGAAAATCCGGTCACGGATCCGATTTTGTAAGTCCTCTACAGGTCGAAGAATCTCATCAATTCGGGAAAGAGTGTCTGTCCTTCTCTCCATGTTTTCTATATCCTCTGTATATCTCTAGACAATCAGATTAAAGGAAAAAAAGCTGAGTTGACTTGAAATGTTTAAAAATTATTTTACAAAAATAAGATTCACAATTTTACTGTGATAAACTAAACGACATTACACCATCACACATCTAATCCTAGAAGGTTTGTTTTTTAATGACCAAAGTACTTTAACTTTATGCCATAACAACAGAAAGCATGAAAACAGAAAAAGTGATGAGCTGTCTTCATATCTCAGTTATTGTTACAACAGTCTTTATCTGTTTTTACTTTTTAGCATCTACGTTTTCTCTTCAGGATTTTGAGATGTGAAAAGTATGTTTAGAGAAGTAAACAGAAGCTTGTACTTACATTCATTTCTATAAAGCGATGATTTTCGTTGCGCTATCGTGTAAAGTTATAATTTTTGCCTGTTTAAGCAAACAAAAATGCAGTTAATGCACCGAAAGCTGTATTCTCCCAAAGTGACGTCTCAAAAACGAACACGTCTAACAGTGGTAGGGTGTTTGTGACCTTACACAGAATGTCACGTGCAATGTCTTGCCGTTGTAAAGCTGCATCCATGGTAACAAAACAGCCAGGGCGGGGGAGATTCCAAGATGGCTGCCGAGTAGAAGCATCTCCGCTGAACAAAATAAATCTTAAACTGGTTTTAAAAAAGAAACCTGTTCTCCACTTTTAAACCGATCTTGTGTTAGAAGAAACTGAGATGTATAAACGTCGAATCGTAAGAGAATGAGAATGTAGCAGGCCAGAGCAAGTTTACTGAAGTTTCATCAGGTAATATTTTTCTATTCAATTCAATTCAATTTCATTTAAATCGCATCAAAAGTCGCCTCAAGGCGCTTTATATTCTACATTACATACAGAGAAAACCCAACAATCATATGACCCCCTATGAGCAAGCGCTTTTGCGACAATGGGAAGGAAAAACTCCCTTTTAACAGGAAGAAACCTCCGGCAGAACCAGGCTCAGGGAGGGGCGGCCATCTGCTGCAACATGGCCTGTTATGAGTAAGCTAGCACCTTGAATCCGGCGACGCTCAATGCATTGTGAGTTTCCAAGTCTCCAGCTGCGAAAAAGTCTCTCTATGAAATGGAGAGTAGCTCTTCACAGCAAGACTGTTTTTTTTTTTATATGGAGTCACTGAGGAAGCCAATGGAAATATAAAGGGGAAAGTGGTGGAGCTGTGTCCGAAAATTCAGGCTGCTGCTGCTGTGGACAAGAACTCACCTGAAACTGTTAGCGGCCAACCCAGGATCCAGGTAGTAAAACTTGAGTTAACAAGCATCCCTCACTTATACTTTTGAGATTTGCTATTTAAAATATATTTTTGTTATTTCCTAGAAATGTTCAAAGTGTTAATGTGTATTTGAGCTCAGCAAGAGCATCTAAGCATCCATTGTTGTATTTTATATTAACTTGTTAAAGCATCTCTTTTTCTGTTATTTTGTTAAATGCCAGGGGTTTAAGAAATATTAATATTTATATTAGACTATATTAGACTTTATTCCTATTTCAAAAGCAGCTAAATACTACATTTAGTTTTGTCAAGAATCTCACTCTATAGCTGTGGTTCTGTTTATATGTGGTACTGCGTGTAGGGCTGGGTATCGTCACTGATTTCTAGAATCGATTCGATCGATTCGATTCAATTCGATTTTGAATCATTTCGAAATATTATTATATGAACCATAATATATATAAAATTATGATAATTCACCTTGTATATGTACTGTCAAAAGAACCCTCTAAGCCTTGTGAATGAATTATATAAATTTCAAAATTAAGAACAGATACTAAAGCAGTTACAATAATGTAATTTTTAATTAACATTAGTATATATTTATTTTCATACATACATTTCAAGTGGATCAGGGATCCAGTGCAAATAGAACATATCTTTTGTAAACATCAGTAAAACCTCAGATAAATAGTTTTGCTGTTAGTGTCTCACACAGCTTTTCTGAAATCCACTATTGTGTTTTGGAGACACACAGGATAACACAGCGTGTACAAGTGAACTGACAGAAACTGACCGATCAGAAAATGAAAAACTGCCTTTTAAAATACTTCAAAAAATGAAAACATACTGAACAGTATTGTAAAACCTCTGTGAAACTCATGCAATTTAGCCTTATTTATAACTACCCTCTCACTTCTTTGAGACTGTAAGGTTTTTCTGCAAGAAGAGAAGCTGGTCTACATGTTGTGGAGTCAGGTAGCTCCTTTGTGCGGTAACAGTGTCACCAGCAGTTGAAAACACTCGTTCAGAAGGAACACTGGTCCCAGGTATGGAAAGATACTGCTTTGCTTGTAGAGCCAAAAGAGGATACTCCCTTTCACGGTCCCTCCACCAGATCAATGGATCCTCAGAAAGTGCAACAGGCTCAACGTCCCTGTATCGATTCACTTCTTCCTTTGCCTTCTGAGTTGGTGTTTTCTGTGGTGCTGATGTTTTTGTTGAGTAGGCTGGCCCAAGGAGAAAAATTAATGCAGAGTCCTTTGACCTCTTAATTGGAGGGGCATAATCCACTTCATTAACACCACCAAGAGAGATGTCAGGGACAGTTTCCTCAGATGTGTCACCATCAGACTGTCGCTGTAGAAAAATGAAAACTTAATTAATAAAGAAATTACTATTTATATTCTAACTCGAGTAGTGCAAAAAAAACAATAATTTTTTGTTTTTGTTTCTGTAACTCACAATAGCGGTGTCCACGTTCTCCAAACCTGCTGCTTCCAACACCAACTGAGAGAATGTGTTGTTACAGGTCTCTTTGGACAAGAATGGCAGGGCCTTAAAGCGAGGATCTAATGCTGATGCAATGTACAGCTTGTCCTTTAGGGCCACATATCTTGAAAAGAGATTTTGCACATTTAAGTCAGTTTATTATGTTGGATATACATGTGCATGGTTACATACACTCATGCAAGATCAGAAACATTAATATACGACTTTGTTTCCATAATTTATATATAAACATCTATAGATAGATAGATATAAAATCAAAAGGCCTATTACTAGACAAGAGGGCTTAACTAACATTTTTATAATATATATATTTTTTCACTATAGTAAGAATTTTCATGTAATACATACATCCATACAGTTACACTCATTCATGGCATATACACACAATTCATAAACATACCTTGACTTCAAGTTGTCGTATACAGCAGTCTTGAGGTCTTTAATCAGTGAGGAGTCGTGAGAGACACTGATCATCTTCTCCAGCAGCTGTGCATGCAGAGGTGCAATGATGGAAAGGGTCGGGGACTTTTCTTCAGACATAACCAGTGTGGCTGCTTTCAGCGGCTTCAAAGCTTTCACTATATCTTCTCCATCAGTTATGTCAGCCTCTGTAAGACTACAGAGATTACTGTCACTTCTCCTCACTTCAGGTGAGAGTAGAGCTGCAGAGATTGCTGGTTGTTGCTCTAGGAAGTGTTCCAGCATGTCCAACGTGCTGTTCCATCTGGTCACCCCATCAGTCACCAGCTTATGGGCAGGTAGATTCAGTATCTTTTGCTTCTCTTTAAGCTTGCGACTTGCAACAGTGCTGCGATGAAAAAAGGATGCTATGCGTCTCACTCGGCCAAGCAGCTGAGCAACAGCTGGAACTTTCAGTCCTGCTTGTGAAGCTAAATTGAGTGTGTGGGCAAAACAACCAATGTGCAACCAGCCCGTTATTTCCACAGCTCGCACCATATTTGCAGCATTGTCAGTTACGATGACTGGATTTTTGTTTGTAAGCTCCCATTCTTCGATTGCTTTGAACATAATTTCAGATAAATTAACTGCTGTGTGGCTTGCTTCAGTGGTTCTTGTCTGTAAGACATGAGACACGAGTCTCCACTCCTGGTCGATATGGTGTGAGGTGATAGTCAGGTAGTTATCTGTTGCTCTGGATGTCCAGCTGTCACAGGTTATAGCGACTCTCTCTGCTGACTTGAGTGAGGCTGTAACATCGTGTTTCACTTTTTCATACATGTTTGGGATTACCACTTCACTCAAATGTTTGCGTGTTGGTAAAACATAGCATGGTTCTAGCGTATTAATGAGGTTTTGGAAGCCATCATTTTCAACAACGCTGTACGGACGTATATCTTTACATATGAAAGTTGCGACAGACTGGGTTATTTTTTGGGCACGTGGAGAAGTGGATGCCAACTTCACTGCAAATGCCTTTTCGAGTGAGCGTTGCTTGGTGTCGGCCGTTTTTGCTAGCGGGATATCTGTATGATGCCTCGTTAAATGATTTCTGAGATTTGTGGTATTTCCACAGTGCTTTACCTCCATTTTGCACATCTTACATACGGCTTTGCTTTTGTCCAGCTCTTCACTGTCTTCACAGTTCTTAAATCCAAAGTGTTGCCAGACATCTACCTTTAGGCTTGGTGGCACATTCCCGGGAGTAGCCATGATGGTCCATGCGTCCTGGTCACTTAACTCTGGCGTGACTTCCTCATGTTAACCGCTTGCAAGTTTCATACGCGGCAAACTACATATGTATATAAAAAAATCGATTTCAGGATTTAATGAATCGATATCGTTTTATTCCAGTTAGAATCTATTTTAATCGACGAATCGATTTTTTAAACCCACCTCTAACTGCGTGCTTTATATCTTGTTGAGAGCGCACAGAGTGATCTCACAGTGACTGCATACTTTGCAGGGCGCCGACCGATGTATGTAAAGGCCACAGGCAGTGTGGGCTGTGAACGCTGAACAAATAGTATGGCATCAAAAGAGGCAGGGCAGCAGAGACACCAAAATAAGCCAAGAAGCAGATAAGGAAAGTTCTGAACCTCCTCTCCTAAAGAAAAAAATACCAATCTGGTTATGTCATCATTTAATTTTTAGATGCATTTTTATGACATAGCACAATGTCTGTAAAATAAACTATTTTACAAAAGTGTAAATGTTGTAGAGAACATTCTAGTGAGAAAGATCTCTGTGTTTTTTCTGGACAATTGAAATTGGCACAAACATATTTTGAAGTTGTTTTGATCAAAATTTCATTTTCCTGATGCAATAATTACTGGATTTGTATTTCAAGGCTTTTGAAGTACAAATCCTAAAATGTAACTGTTGTGGCAATGCAGTCAAATCCAACAAATGCATAAAAACAAGTGGCTGCTCCTGCTAATGTCCCCTAAAAACGAAAAGGGGAAAAACCTCCACTGCCATATGTGCTGGTTTTATTCAGGGTCTTATAGTTCCTGTAAACAGTAGATAAACTGTATTATCTGTTAGAAAAGTCAAGCAGCTAAAAATAAAAATAAAAATAAAAATATAGCAGACGCCAAAATAAAGGGAAAAAGGGGAGGCCACACTCAGATCGATTTAGACGGTTGTCTTCAAATCTGTACCAGTTGTTGATGTCACCCTTTGTGAATCAAGAGAGGATCAAAGAGCAACACCAGGATGTTAAGTGCTGCAAAACCCTTATTTACAGTGGCTGATTCCTTAACACCAAACGCAAGAATCCCTTCATCATTTTTTTAACTTTCAATAAACTAATAGCACCTGTATTGTGTTAATAAATAATTAAGATTTTAGAATATGAAACCTACCTGCCAAAAGCATTATGATACCTGCTGCAAAAAAGTCTAAACATGGAGCTAATCCAATTAAATCCATTACAGCCTGTTTGCCCATCATCAAAGGTCCCTCTCCATGCTCTGGCTACACTTGATGTCCCTTACCAACAGAAACCATTAGCAAATGGTACCTGGTGTTATAAGCAAACCATCCAATGGCGTTATTGTTATAAATAATGATATAAATATGAAGCATTTATTTTTGTTAAATACAATGTGATTAATTGTGATTAATATCATTCCTAATATACTTCTCTAAAGAAAATATCACTATAATCACTAAAAAATAAAGAAATAGATAACTGAGATGAATCTTTATGGAGCTTGAAAACCAAATTTAGTGGCAGAAAAAAATCCGACGGTAAGTATATGTAAGAAGTGCATCTTTTTGCCTGTTAGTGTTACTGGACTGGAGCTTTAGGGACAATACTGCAGTTTGTTCAGTGTCCATGAAGTTGGCATTTGCTCAGTAATTCACTTAATAATCGACGTTGTGGAGTTGGTTACACATCCGTTGGCCAGCTTGAATCTGAGAAAATACATTTGAGAACAAAGATGTAAGATCGGTCCCAAAGTCAAACGAACACTGAGGGATCACTGAGAGCTAAAAACGGTCTAACTTCTTTCATCTTTAATAAAATGATCAGCGTTGCTGCTTTACCAGGTTTAACAATTAAGTTTAACATCCAGGCATCCATGAAAACAGAGTTTATTCAATTTAACTGAGTTAGAGGTTAGCAGGAAGTTAGCTCGCTAGTTTCCACCTAAACATGATCATCATAATCAGTGTTACCAATTCATACACTGGTTTATCATCTAGACTTTTTGTCTCATGCAGCACCATGATCAGGTCCAGGTTTTATTTCATCTTTGATTTTTCAGCTGCTGTGCCTGAGCAGCCTCCCAGAGACCCTTTGTTGCAGTTAGTCTTCCTCCAGAAGCCAACTGGCTGCTTGATCCAGCTCTGGCTGCTGCACTGGGAAAGAGCAGTGAGGAGGTGGATTGATAAATGAAATTCATAACAAAAATTCATAATGGACTTTTTCCATTTAGGAATAATAAAAATCAGCTTTCTTTTTAATTGTTATTATCTGACAGTCAGATAACCAGCTTTTAAAAACATATTCATAAACACTTTGCAGTCAACAAAATTTGCACAGAGGTTATAGATGAAATAAAAGTATCACGTGTTTTCTAGGTGTGTTTATAACTCTGTTATTGTACATATTCTGTGTTATACATCATAATCATTCCAGTCTTTTTTTTTTTTTTTTACTGTTTTAATCTTTATAAAACTGTTATTTATTTATTTATTTTTGTGATTTCTGCTGCCCTATTGGTCTGGTCTCTCTTGAAAATCTGAGAATGTGATATTCATAATAAAAGGATTTAAACGTTTACTGCCAAAAAAATTATTGCACTTCATAACAGAAATGTGCTAACTGGCTTGAAATAGATTGAAACTGTTATGAGATTGCTTCAGGGAGCAGACATGACACCGTCTTTTAGGTTTCGCCATCACTTTGTATTATGCGCACAACACCACCCTCCTCTGGCTTCCACATGAACTGCACCTTAAACATCAACTGTTCACAAATGTCATGACACAAACAAACGTTTCAATACCGTAAATCACTTTTTGGACTGCGATCACTTTTTGGCACAACATCAGCTCTGATAACATTTAAAGCGCATTGAAAAACTATTCTTTAATGCTAAAAATCCATTATTAGACAAAATTCTGCTCACCTGGTTGATAAAGTTACTAAAATGATTCCCTCTTTACTGTCATTTGTCCTTTAGAGAGAAGATGAGGAGAGTGAACGTCAGCAAGAATGAACAAAGTGGTAAGTAGTAAATAGTGTTTAAGGTTGTTTCTAAAATATCCCAAATATTAAAAAGTCGTTGAGGTTTTAACTTTTATTCTTTTTTTTCTGCCTCTTGTTTCTAAATGTCAGGAAAAAGAGCCAAGATGAGAAGAAACTCCACACAGAAGATTTTCCCTCAGTAAAATGGTAAATATATTCATCTTGTTATGACGTTTGCTCACAATAACCAGGAGTGTTCCTGTGTTTCTGAAGTGATTCACTCTCATTTGGTGTTATTTGGTGTTTGTCTTTGAAAGGAGAGGAGCAGTAACGACACTGGGAGACAAACAACAGGATGATCCAAAGACAACTGAGAGTGTTCAGAGCAGCGTGAACGGCCGTCACCTGAGAGCAAGACAGTCCTCGGGCCTTTGTGGTTCCCTCCAGGTACTCCAGCTTCATCCCACAGTCCAGAGAGATGCAGTTAGGTTGAATGTGAGTGTGAATGCTTGTCTGTTTCTCTGTGTTAGACTGACCTGTCCAGGTTGTACCCCCGCCTCTGGCCCCATAACAGCTGGGATGGCTCCAATCTCTCCAAGCTGAAGAAATGGATGGAAGGATGATCCAAAGAGAAACATCAAAGGCCCTCTCACCAGCTTTCATTTATTAAATTTGTCTTTACTGAATGATTTCTGGTGTGTATTTGCATTGATACTCAGACAACAGCTCCTCTTTCTGTTTGTGCTGGAAGATTCAGGCAAACACATACATATATAGATTGTTATGATATGACTCAGTTTCACATTTAGTGCTATATGATAATGATAAGGTCCAGTTTAATAGTATTGCTAGTGTCTAATGAAATGAACACATGATTTTCAGATCCAGCAAAGTGAATATTTTTCACTGTGGATAAATTACATGGAAACGTTTAATGAGTCATCAGCTATTTCACTACAAAGATGATGTGATTAAAGGTTCTCATACATGCAGGTCAGAAGTTTTGCTCCATCCTGGATGTTAAATGCTGATCAATGTTTACACATATCTGCACATTTCTAACAGCTCATTTCACAGGTCATCAGTCTCCTGACTGCATATGCAGAGTTTTATCATCACGTGTTCATGGCAGACAAACATAATTATGAATTCTTATTTTAGTTCCATTCAGTCACTCAACATCAGGTGTCTGCTTGTCCTGAGCTGTGAGAACTACAGTGAGTTGCTTTCCTCTTTAGCTTAGTATTGATAAACCAGGTCGTAGGTGGGCACCTGCATCAAGGAGTCAAGAAGCATATTTTATTGTTTAATGGTGAAAATAATGGATTGTTGTTCATTTGTTTAATGGAAAGACTGAAAGTGCTGAAAGTGTGGCCTGCTGTTGACTTACACTTATTCAAAGTGATGAAGTACCAACAGATACTAAAAGTCACAGCCTGAAACACGTCAACTGCTTTATTATTTCTGGTTTTAAATAAAGTGTAAGAGCAATGTGCAACAACAAAGAAAAAATCCCTTAAATAAAACAGTACCTAGTTCATATGTTTTAAGTTTTAACTACTAAATAAAATACAAAAAATATCAGAGAAATGCTTCAGTACTGTAAATTCATAGAGGTAGGTGCAATAAGGGAACATGATTTGTAAATCAGTCGAATAATTAAGTAGAATAATTTGTTCAAAAACTCTGTAAAACTGTGTAAATGCTTTGGTAAAAACAGGAAGAACTACATTTGAAAATGAATGATTGGAATCCAAACATTTGACTTTTGTTTTTCCTCAATACTCCATCCTCCTCTCAACATTTGTTTTTCCAGCTTTTTTAGAGGGAAAATCATTTATTACATCACTGCAAGAAATCTGATGACACAGTGAAGGGCAGATGATGCTGCCGTCTCCCTGTCAGCTGTGTCCTCTCATCTTCAGAAGTCTGGACTCGTGAGCGAACGTGCCAAATAAGAACTAGCAAGTATGCATGTACGATCTCTTTACTTGGTACTGAGAGATGCCATCTAAAGGAATCGACTCTGGACTAAAGCAGCGTTTTAACCGTTTCATTGTTAGCCCCGCCCCCTAACTCTGATGGGTGAGGTTGACGGATGAAATAAATTCATCATGCAGTGCATCACAGTAAACATGGAAAAAAATAATAAATTTTTCCTAAAAATGAATGAGTTGGTTTTAAATGAATTAACATTTTAATTATATATTTAATACTTTTATTTCCAATTTAACTTATGAGATTTAATGAATTTAATGGTGCACTCATTATTCTTATTATTTAATGATTGTTTATTTATTTTAGCATTCTTGGCACTCCATAAATTACATGCTCAACTAGTTGCTTGGAGGTTGTTTTTTTTAACAGTTATTTGTAAAGGAGAGTGTTTAGATTTTAGTCTAAACTGTGAATGACTTAAACCCAACTATTTATTTTGCTCTGAACACTAATGCTGTGTTCAAATATATGCTGACGCTGGTCTCAGCTCCTGCGTCTCCCACAATAGGAGCTGCTACAAGTTTAAAGTAAAAGGCTCAGTAACCTGTTGGGCTGGAACCTTTCTTGCTTTGCCTTTAACTCAACATTTTTCTGGTTAGGTTCATTTGGACATCGAGCAGCAATAGGCTTCTTCACCACATCTAAAGGAGAATCACACTTTTGGCATAGAGGGAACCTTAACAGGTCTCCTGGCACTGCTGTTTCTTGCCATTAAGCAATCTTTGCCATCACTGTTATTTTCTTTAACATTTTTAGTTCTGAGCGAGCTCTCAGTAGCTTAGGCAACTCATTTTTCTTAGTTTGAAGTTTAACAGTTTCTTCTTGTCTCTGTTTTAACGCTGCACTAAGCTCACTGTCAGGAGGAGGATTCTTGGACCTTTGGCTCAGTTTGTCTACTTGCTTTGCAACCTCATCCACTCTCCTTTCAAGCTTAGATGCCTCGCTCTGTTTTGTAGTCTGTATTGGAACAGGCTCATCATCATAGGAGGGTACATCAAAAATGGAGTGGGCATGTACAGCTGCTTTTGTAGAACAAAGATATTTTAGCCTAGCTTTGCAGATCTAGCACCTTCCTCAGTTCTTAACACGAGGAGGACTTCTGAAAATGCTGATGGACTCGGGGGTTTTTTGTTCTCTAGCTGGAGAGCCATGATGAGACTCATCCCAGCAGCCTCTATTGAACTGTCTGAGCATGTTGTTGCTCAAGGTTTCAACAGAGACTGCCCCTCTAGAAATAGCTTGAGTAAGGAGGCTATGGAGTGTGTTCAAATATGCTGAGGGCTTTTCTCTATTATTCTGATTGGAGCTTAGAAAGGCTGCAAATAGCTCTTCTCCATTCTCTACAACACTAAAAGCAGAATCAAGCTGCCTAAAATAAGCTCTGACAGGTGAGCTCACATCAAAACGCTTAACGATATCTGCTGCTGCACTGAGCAAAGTTTCAAGAATGTTCCTAACCTTTAGTGCATCATTAAAGGAGAATCACAGAGGAGAAGATCCACTTGTGTGCGCCATGTTTCATAGTCTACCTCTCTAGTGGGCCTAGGAGTGCGGCCAGAGAAGGTGTGCAGTCTGTTTTGTGTAGACCACGAGGCTGTGTTTCAGGAGTCTCAGAGTAATGTTGAGCTTCTTTGACCTCACTCTGAATAACACTCAAGAAACCTGCTTTAACACTACTTCCAACAGCCTTCAGTTCTTCTAAGTATCTACGTGCTAACTCCTTGACTACTTCTTCCTGAGCAACATCTCAAATGGTTTTGAGATGGTCGCACAAGTTCAAGGATGCACACCGAGGCAGGCTGGCTCAAATATTAATACAATTTTATTTGTAATTATAGAAGTAAAATAAAGAATAAAATAGTAAGAAAACTGAATGTTGTGTTGTTGTCGACAGTGTCCTAAATTACAATAAAACAATCATCCAACTAGAACTTACCAGCAGCTGTGGACCCAAAAGAAAATCACACGGAAGTATCACTACAGCCTGCACCCAATGCTGTACAAAAGTGTGAAAATGACCCACCACCTGAGGTCCCAGGGCCACTGGCACATCCTCTGTTTTTGGATGTGTCATCACTTTAATAAGTTTGTAAAGAATACCAAAACTCTCAATTTTAAGAAATTGGTTAGGATCTTCAGGAACAACCCAAGTATCAGTAATTCTCAAGCGTGACATGAACTTTAAACTGCTGGAACACCAGTGTTACTGTACTGGGCGTCAGTGTCCATGGTGAAGCTGTGGACTGAGAAGGTGCCAACAAAGAAGCCCCTTACACTTGACTGAAATCTGCAGCTGGTCACGTGGACAAAGCAAATACCTTCCAGAGAGTTACGGTCAGATGAGAGAAGGATTGAACTATTTGGCCATAATGATAAGAGGTATTGGAGAAGTAAAGGAGAGGCTTTCAAACTTAAGAACATTGTACCAGCTGTGAAGCATGGTGGTGGTAACATCATGCTTGCATAATTTTGACCCTGTGTGAATTAGAGAAAGTTAAATATTAAAAAAAACAAAGTTTTATTTCACGCTCAAAAAAACAGTTCAGAGAATCAATAAAAGCCCAGAATTACCATGACATTTATTACCATGATAAGTGAATATAAACCACAATTATAAACATGTTGGAAAATATTAAAAATTTAAACTTGACATTTTTCTGTCCTTTTCATGTGTTTCAGACTCTCTGATGGGTGATCCAGTGGTGATGGTGAGTCTGTACCCTGAGTTCACCCAGTCTGTGATGTCTTCAATGGCTTCATGTGGAGATTTCGTGTTCTTATTGGATCGATCTGGAAGTATGAGTAATACTCGGATCAGCAGTGCCAAGGTATTCATAATGTGGTGTTTCATAGTGTTCCTCTCACACAGTGGCCTCATCATCTTCTCCCTCTTCCCTGAAGGACACTCTGCTGCTCCTGTTGAAGAGCTTACCAATGGGCTGCTATTTCAACATTTACAGTTTTGGTTATGAACACATCTTCTCGTGAGTGATTCAGTCCATAAAACTGTGCTTCAGTCAATGATGTCACTTGTGTGTAAGTGTGTAATAAGATATCTGCTCTAGTTACACCAGATAATGCATTTCTAGAATACTTACAGCTCATTTAGGTAAGCTGCTGTTACGTTATGGTTCTAAAAGGCAGTTTTGAAAGTGCATGAGTGAAACTCATTGAATTACAATGTAGAATTTGGCAGTGCTAAACAGCCATCAATCACTTATTGTCAAGGTTTGCTGTGTGGCAGGTAGTGGTTGGACGAAACGCAGGACTCTAAGGCTACGTTCACACTGCAGGTCTTAATGCTCAATTCCGATTTTCTGATCAAATCCGATTTTTTTGTAAATGGCCTGCATTTGTATAGCGCTTTTCTAGTCCATAGGACCCCAAAGCGCTTTACACTACATTCAGTCATTCACCCATTCACACACACATTCACACACTGGCGATAGCAAGCTACATTGTAGCCACAGCTGCCCTGGGGCGCACTGACAGAGGCGAGGCTGCCGGACACAGGCGCCACCGGGCCCTCTGACCACCACCACCAGTAGGCAAACATGGGGTTAGTATCTTGCCCAAGGATATTTGGCATGCAGCCAGGAGGCAGCCTGGGATCGAACCACCGACCTTCTGATTAGTGGCTGACCTGCTCTGCCACCTGAGCTACAGCCACCCTTTTTGTCTGCTTGTTCACACTACAAATAAAATGTGACAGCAAACGCGCTCTAGTGTGAACGCTCAAAGCGGCCCGCATGCGCCAAAGAAGACGTCACACACAACGCGCTCTGTTTAGACCCAGAGCAAACAATATTGTTTGACTGATGGCCCTTAATATAAAGACTTCGGACTTTACGTTTCCCAATTTTTGCTTTAAGTTATTTTGTTATTTACATAATAATGTAAATAACCTAATAATGATCCTTATTGCTGTTTTAGAGAGGAGCGGTGCTTCAAAGGATAGTTGCAGATTTCTGTCAGAATCTGCAGATTATACAGTATGTAACAGCAGTCTGGTGAGGAAGGAGCGGCTAGCAGGTCCAGTGGGCATGTGGTGTGGAGGTTAGCCGGATAACTCGAAGCCAGTCAGTTAAATTAAACAACAGACCTTTATTCATTATCAGCAACATAAGACCATACAAGCCAGGTCTCCACGGCTCTACTCTGTCCGTACATACATGTGCGGGGTTCGGTAGTCGCCGGCGCCAGGCCGTTACAACAGTAAGGTGTTTCCTCGGAGAATGGAACATGAGCAGCATGGAATGGCTGCCGCTAACAACACCACACCCACTAGGAGACTCCCACAACTACTACAATAGTAGGGCAACCCCCCCCTAGTGGTGCTATAACCCAAAAGGGTTGTTACAAGTACAAATAAAATGTTCACGTTTCTCCAACGCTGTCTTCCCAATAGTTTCACTGACATCTACACTGGATGGCCCGGAAGCGTTCGCGATGTCTTCTCTGGCGCTGATAATTGGCGTCTGTCTTGTGTCAGTGACGTAAAAGACGAATTTAATGCGACATGACCGTTCAAACAGCAGTCGCTTTCTAAAACATCAGATATGTATCGGATTCAGTACCACATACGAAAGTGACCCAGGTCGGATTTGAAAATACCGGATTTGTGCCGTTCACACTGTCATAGCATGATCGGATATGGGTCGCACAGGGTCAAAAAAATCGGATTTGATGCGCTTTCGCCTGCAGTGTGAACGGAGCCTAAGCTGGAGTATTTAACTTGAAGGCAGCAGCTTTTATTCACTGGCAAAAGCAAACTGAGAAACACAATATATGAGCACTAGAAATAAAACAAAAACTCAAACTAGGAAGAATGACCTAAACTGGGAGTGCGTGGCGTGACGTGGCGTGGCGTGGCGTGGCGTGACGTGACGTGACGTGACGTGACGTGACGTGACACGCGAGGAACACAACTAATGCAGAGGACATGACAACTAACAGAGAAAAGCACAGCTTAAATATACCAGGGAGTAACGAAGGAATGGAAAACAGGAGGGAAGCACAGCTGGGGCTAATCCGACATAAAGAGACAGGAAGCAAAGCAGGATACACTGACATAGGACACAGACTATCAAAGTAAAACAGGAAACATGACACATACGCAAAGACACAGACTCAGAGATACGGGCTTCACACAGAGACATGACTGACTCTGTAACAGAGGGAACATGGAGACAAGGGTGATTAGACATGCGACTGGGGACTAGGACAGGCACAGAGAAAACACGGGGGCAGAGACTAAACACAGACCGAGAAACATACAAAGGGAGGAAGAACTAAGATCACTAAGCACAAACGAAAGGAAACCAAAACCAGGAATAACAATCAAAGAATATTAAACCAAGAACTGAAACACAAACACTGGGTCAGAGAGCCAGTACTGTGACACTTATGTGTATCTCATGGCAGTAAGAGTGTGGAGTACAGCCAGAAGACCATGGAGGAGGCTCTGAAGAAAGTTGAGGAGATGGAGGCTGATCTTGGAGGAACAGAGATCCTGGAGCCCCTCAAACATATTTACAGCCAACCCTGCATTCAAAATCAGCCCAGACAGGTAACGCACACACACACACACACACACACACACACACACACACACACACACACACACACAGAGGTTATATAAATAAACTGACAGGTAAATTAAAGAACACTGATTATCTATTCATCACGATATCTGCAGACCTTGTGGGGCGTTCTTGTTCTACCAGAAAGCAAATATGATTCAAATAAACAGCTATCTGCTGCCACATGTGCTGCTGTGCAGCAGGGCTATTTTAATCTGCATCCTTGTGTCTGAATAGGCTGAACTGTGAGATTTGACAGTTTTATGATTCTGAGTGTTTACTTGGCTTAATTTAAGTTTTTTTAATCACCACAGCATGTAATTTACTCAGTACTCTGAGTTCTTTATTGTTTCCAACAACTGCAGAAATGGCATTTAATACAGGGGTGTTGACTTCAAAGAGCAATTTTATTTGCCTCTGACCTGTCAGCAGGTGAGGTGAAAAGACTCTACAGCAGCATTTCTACAGTCATGCTGGAAAAACCATCGCTCACTACACTGGCATCACTTTTCTGTTTGCATCACACAAGTTAAAGGACACTTAAAACAAAATCTGAACAACTGCAGGCCTTACTTACCTCAGTTAAGATTCAAAACCCTGAAGAAGAATCTCCAGCCATCAGTTTGTGTCCTGAAACACTTTGGACCTGGAGCAGGACAGTGATTGAATGGCTCAAAAAAAACTAAATGAAGGCTTTGGAGTGGCCGGGTCAAAGCTTAAACGCAAATCTGATTGATGTGCTTTGACCTTAAACAGGCTGTTTGTGCTGGAAAACCCTCCAGTGTGGCTGAATTAAAACAATTCTGGGCCCAAATTCCTCCACAGCAATGTGAAACACACGTAGTCAGTAACTGCAAAAGTTTGATTGCAGTTGCTACCAAGGGTGGCACAAGCAGTTATTAGGGTTAAGGGCTTATAACGTCTTTCCTCCTTAACAAATGAAAAACTGCGTTTCGTATTCTTCCCTTATCTTTGTCTTATATTGATATTTGTTCCAATATCAGAAATATGTAAGTGTGATAAATATGCAAAAAACTACAAAATTAATAAGGGGCAAACACTTTTTCACAGCACTGTATAAACCTCTTGATTGAGGGCTGTAGTCTTGCAGTAGCAGAAGAAACACAAGTTTGATTTGTATTTTGTTATCTAATAAAACGCACGAATGAAAAAGATGATTGTGTTTTGGCTCGTCTAATAAACGTGAATGGAAATGAACGAAGAAAACAAAACAGAAAAGTTGGTTAGGAAAAAAATTTCATCAGTTGAAATTTGTAGAAAATCCCAAGTTTCTATTTTTTTTTAAATTAAAACAATAAATTAAATAAGTGAAAGACGTTAACTTTGTCCCCCGGTGGGTTTTAAGCAGTTTGTGGTGGAACAAAAGTGACCGAGGTCAGTGGGTAATTTCGTCACGCACACGCTCTTTAGTCTGTGGATGCAGGTCCAGTAAGTCGACTTCCTGGATAACTCCCACAGCGCTTCCTCTTCTTCCAGCTGCTGTCGTCCTGACCTCACTCTGGTCATCACTTTTTCCCTTAAAACACCCACATAACCCACACCGTGTGTTCCTGTCAGCTCTGCTCATTTCTTTCAGATGTAAAGCAGCAAGTTTGAGTACTAATGTCAAACCTTGTACTGGTTGTAGAAGCTGAGTACTCTCTCTCTTTTTTTATAGTTGTACTTATAAGTCTCAGTGCATTTAAGAAGGTTCATTAATCAAGAAATATTTCTGTATGACCTTTCAAGCCTGGAGCTACTACTGCAGCCGAGTACTGTTTAATGAAATGTAGAAAGACTAATAATTTCAGAGCACGCTCAGTAGAGTGTCTCTTCCTAATTGAGTCTCCCATGATGGGAATTTATATCAAACATTATTTCTGATGTTTTTTTCCCTATCCTCCTCCCACTCTTTGCCTGTGGATATGTGATTATGTGTCTTCATGAGTGTATTCTCCTTTATTTTGTACTCTCTATGGCAGTGTTGTTGCATGAATTCATGTGCCCGTTTGTGACACGTCATCAGATGTGAACCAGCGCCACACAGTGTGTTCAGTCATCACCGCTCACCTTTGTTTCCTGATGGCGTTCTAATGCGTTTACACCTTTTTTCCCCCTCCGATCTTTTACAGGTAAAGGGGACGAGTTTCCCAAGAAGCCTCTAGGGCAGCTTCCTCCTGAGATAGCCGTAGCAAACCACGTGGCCAACGGTCAAAGCCACGCGGAGCCAGCTGAGCCCCCCAGGGAGCCAAGTCCTCTACCAGACCCCCAGCGGGACGGACGGCCCCCGAGCCGAGCCCACCGGGAATCGCTGCAGAAACGGATCCGTCACCACAAGGGGGACAAAAACAAATAACAACAAATAACTTTCAGGATGTTTCAACAATGTGTAAAATGAGTTCTTATCTTTTTTTGTGAGAGGGCCTTCAATGTTTCTCTTTGGATCATCCTTCCATCCATTTCTTCAGCTTATCCAATTCAAGATTGGAGCCATCCCAGCTGTTATGGGGCCAGAGGCGGGGGTACAACCTGGACAGGTCATTCTAACACAGAAACAGACAAGCATTCACACTCACATTCAACCTAACTGCATCTCTCTGGACTGTGGGATGAAGCTGGAGTACCTGGAGGGAACCACAAAGGCCCGAGGACTGTCTTGCTCTCAGGTGACGGCCGTTCATGCTGCTCTGAAGACCATCAGTTGTCTTTGGACCAAATAACACCAAATGAGAGTGAATCACTTCAGAAACACAGGAACACTCCTGGTTATTGTGAGCAAACGTCATAACAAGATGAATATATTTACCATTTTACTGAGGGAAAATCTTCTGTGTGGTGTTTCTTCGCAGCGTGACTCTTTTTCCTGACTTTTAGAAACAAGAGGCAGAAAAGAAAGAATAAAAGTTAAAACCTTGACGATTTTCAAATATTTTAGGACATTATTTTAGAAACAACCTTAAGCACTATTTACTACTTACCACTTTGTTCAGGCTTGCTGACGTTCGACATGCTTCACTGTATATTATATTCTCAAGCGCTTCCTTGCTGGAGTCGGGCTCCGGATGCTGCTCTCTTCCTCCGGAGCCTTCCTCTTAGCACGCTTTGCCGACATATTTAGAAAACGGCAGAGCACTGAAGTGAGAACTCTGCCGTCCGCGCTGTAGTCTGTTATTCTCCAGCGGTTCGTCATCTCAGTGTCCTCTGTTCGGTAAACAGTGGAGATGACTCTGGTGACGGGGAGGCCGTCGACAGTCAGGGTGCGGACACAGTTCCTCCGATCTGCCTTCAGCACAGCAAGATCCACTTTCTCTGGAAGAACTGGAGTCAGGAAGCGTGGATGAGAGCTGGAGCCCGCAGGCGGCAGCATCATGCCAGCTGGTGAGTCCGTAGGAGGAGAAGGAGTGGTGTTCTCTCTCTGGCTCTGCCTCACATGGACAAATGGTGTCGTCACCTGGTCCCGGTGGAACAATCCTTTAAAAGGTATGTAAGGAAAGTCCTTGGACCCCGTCACCAGGTTATGGTAAAGAGTGAGGACCAGGTGGGACATGGAGTCCAGTTGGCTGCTGCTCAGTTCACGGTTCCTCAAGTTAATGACGACCATCTGAGGTGCAGTGATTGGACTCACCAGCTCAGCTACGAGAAAGCAAAGCGTGCGTCTACGTTAATCATGTGATCACACAAATTAAAGCCTGAATTTAAATTGTCCAGACATGGCTTTACATCATCATAAGCTCTTCCACACACAAACAGTAAGAAGCTCCCAGCAGAACTCATTGTTTATGAAAGCCTTCACATTTTTCATGTGGTAAAAGTTTTCATGTGGCGTAAGGCTGCATGGACTTTCACTGAGGTTTTAATACGCATTCACATTAAGGACTAATATCTTCATATTAGTTGAGCATCAATATTTTGAGAATAAAGCAGCTACATTTAGGTGAGAAACCTCACACCTCCTTATTGTAGGCACACACTGTTTCAATCTCAAACTCATCCAGCGACTCTGTGAACTTTTAAAACTCCATTCTCCAGCTTTACACATTCACAATCTATGAAACTTTCATGTATAACTCAGCGCCAGCAGCCCAAACATGTCAACTCAAACCCTCTACATGCAAAAACGGCCCGCGCGCTGACGTCAGCGTCCTCCAATGCCTTATGTCGTTTCCAGGGCACGTGCATTCAATTGTTTTTTTTTCAGCAATTAAAAAAAAACATGGCGCCATCTTTGTAGTGTACTGGCACATGTTAAAATTGATGTTACTCAAGTATGAAACATCTCATCCTAAATGTTAACACTCATGAAGTCCTACTTCCAAACAATAAAAGACAAAAATCTAAGTTGTATTTGTTTGCTAGCACTCTGACATATTAGCCTGCTGTACTCACCATAGCGTTGATCTATCACCTCCTCAATGAAAAGGGAGAGCAGGTGCATCTCGCGATTGAAGTTTGTAGAAGTCATTTTGCAAATCCTTCTTGAAGATTTTCAAACAGCTGTAGTTTGAAAAATCCGAGTTTTCACAGCACTAGTGGGAAAAAGCTCCTGTTTGCGCTCAAACGTGAAACCCGAATTCCAATTTTGCCTCCTGCTTTTATACCTGCACTCAAACACGTCATCATCACCATGACTCCCAGTGTCACCGAAAATCTATTTTATTTATTTAAAATAAAATTCGTCTAATTATCATAGCTTTTAAAATATATATATTTCTCATTTTATTTTACTGTTTTATTCATCCTTTTTTTAAAAAATATATATATATTGCCAAACTTTGTCGTTTTAATTCTTTAAAAAAATCATTAATTCACCAGTTTACAAAAATGAAGATCGATATCTGAAATTTAAATTAATAAATAAATAATTACAATTGATAATGGATTTTTAGCATTAAAGAATAGTTTTTCAATGCGCTTTAAATGTTATCAGAGCTGATGTTGTGCCAAAAAGTGATCGCAGTCCAAAAAGTGATTTACGGTATTGAAACGTTTGTTTGTGTCATGACATTTGTGAACAGTTGATGTTTAAGGTGCAGTTCATGTGGAAGCCAGAGGAGGGTGGTGTTGTGCGCATAATACAAAGTGATGGCGAAACCTAAAAGACGGTGTCATGTCTGCTCCCTGAAGCAATCTCATAACAGTTTCAATCTATTTCAAGCCAGTTAGCACATTTCTGTTATGAAGTGCAATAATTTTTTGGCAGTAAACGTTTAAATCCTTTTATTATGAATATCACATTCTCAGATTTTCAAGAGAGACCAGACCAATAGGGCAGCAGAAATCACAAAAATAAATAAATAAATAACAGTTTTATAAAGATTAAAACAGTAAAAAAAAAAAAAAAGAAGACTGGAATGATTATGATGTATAACACAGAATATGTACAATAACAGAGTTATAAACACACCTAGAAAACACGTGATACTTTTATTTCATCTATAACCTCTGTGCAAATTTTGTTGACTGCAAAGTGTTTATGAATATGTTTTTAAAAGCTGGTTATCTGACTGTCAGATAATAACAATTAAAAAGAAAGCTGATTTTTATTATTCCTAAATGGAAAAAGTCCATTATGAATTTTTGTTATGAATTTCATTTATCAATCCACCTCCTCACTGCTCTTTCCCAGTGCAGCAGCCAGAGCTGGATCAAGCAGCCAGTTGGCTTCTGGAGGAAGACTAACTGCAACAAAGGGTCTCTGGGAGGCTGCTCAGGCACAGCAGCTGAAAAATCAAAGATGAAATAAAACCTGGACCTGATCATGGTGCTGCATGAGACAAAAAGTCTAGATGATAAACCAGTGTATGAATTGGTAACACTGATTATGATGATCATGTTTAGGTGGAAACTAGCGAGCTAACTTCCTGCTAACCTCTAACTCAGTTAAATTGAATAAACTCTGTTTTCATGGATGCCTGGATGTTAAACTTAATTGTTAAACCTGGTAAAGCAGCAACGCTGATCATTTTATTAAAGATGAAAGAAGTTAGACCGTTTTTAGCTCTCAGTGATCCCTCAGTGTTCGTTTGACTTTGGGACCGATCTTACATCTTTGTTCTCAAATGTATTTTCTCAGATTCAAGCTGGCCAACGGATGTGTAACCAACTCCACAACGTCGATTATTAAGTGAATTACTGAGCAAATGCTAACTTCATGGACACTGAACAAACTGCAGTATTGTCCCTAAAGCTCCAGTCCAGTAACACTAACAGGCAAAAAGATGCACTTCTTACATATACTTACCGTCGGATTTTTTTCTGCCACTAAATTTGGTTTTCAAGCTCCATAAAGATTCATCTCAGTTATCTATTTCTTTATTTTTTAGTGATTATAGTGATATTTTCTTTAGAGAAGTATATTAGGAATGATATTAATCACAATTAATCACATTGTATTTAACAAAAATAAATGCTTCATATTTATATCATTATTTATAACAATAACGCCATTGGATGGTTTGCTTATAACACCAGGTACCATTTGCTAATGGTTTCTGTTGGTAAGGGACATCAAGTGTAGCCAGAGCATGGAGAGGGACCTTTGATGATGGGCAAACAGGCTGTAATGGATTTAATTGGATTAGCTCCATGTTTAGACTTTTTTGCAGCAGGTATCATAATGCTTTTGGCAGGTAGGTTTCATATTCTAAAATCTTAATTATTTATTAACACAATACAGGTGCTATTAGTTTATTGAAAGTTAAAAAAATGATGAAGGGATTCTTGCGTTTGGTGTTAAGGAATCAGCCACTGTAAATAAGGGTTTTGCAGCACTTAACATCCTGGTGTTGCTCTTTGATCCTCTCTTGATTCACAAAGGGTGACATCAACAACTGGTACAGATTTGAAGACAACCGTCTAAATCGATCTGAGTGTGGCCTCCCCTTTTTCCCTTTATTTTGGCGTCTGCTATATTTTTATTTTTATTTTTATTTTTAGCTGCTTGACTTTTCTAACAGATAATACAGTTTATCTACTGTTTACAGGAACTATAAGACCCTGAATAAAACCAGCACATATGGCAGTGGAGGTTTTTCCCCTTTTCGTTTTTAGGGGACATTAGCAGGAGCAGCCACTTGTTTTTATGCATTTGTTGGATTTGACTGCATTGCCACAACAGTTACATTTTAGGATTTGTACTTCAAAAGCCTTGAAATACAAATCCAGTAATTATTGCATCAGGAAAATGAAATTTTGATCAAAACAACTTCAAAATATGTTTGTGCCAATTTCAATTGTCCAGAAAAAACACAGAGATCTTTCTCACTAGAATGTTCTCTACAACATTTACACTTTTGTAAAATAGTTTATTTTACAGACATTGTGCTATGTCATAAAAATGCATCTAAAAATTAAATGATGACATAACCAGATTGGTATTTTTTTCTTTAGGAGAGGAGGTTCAGAACTTTCCTTATCTGCTTCTTGGCTTATTTTGGTGTCTCTGCTGCCCTGCCTCTTTTGATGCCATACTATTTGTTCAGCGTTCACAGCCCACACTGCCTGTGGCCTTTACATACATCGGTCGGCGCCCTGCAAAGTATGCAGTCACTGTGAGATCACTCTGTGCGCTCTCAACAAGATATAAAGCACGCAGTTAGAGGTGGGTTTAAAAAATCGATTCGTCGATTAAAATAGATTCTAACTGGAATAAAACGATATCGATTCATTAAATCCTGAAATCGATTTTTTTATATACATATGTAGTTTGCCGCGTATGAAACTTGCAAGCGGTTAACATGAGGAAGTCACGCCAGAGTTAAGTGACCAGGACGCATGGACCATCATGGCTACTCCCGGGAATGTGCCACCAAGCCTAAAGGCAGATGTCTGGCAACACTTTGGATTTAAGAACTGTGAAGACAGTGAAGAGCCGGACAAAAGCAAAGCCGTATGTAAGATGTGCAAAATGGAGGTAAAGCACTGTGGAAATACCACAAATCTCAGAAATCATTTAACGAGGCATCATACAGATATCCCGCTAGCAAAAACGGCCGACACCAAGCAACGCTCACTCGAAAAGGCATTTGCAGTGAAGTTGGCATCCACTTCTCCACGTGCCCAAAAAATAACCCAGTCTGTCGCAACTTTCATATGTAAAGATATACGTCCGTACAGCGTTGTTGAAAATGATGGCTTCCAAAACCTCATTAATACGCTAGAACCACGCTATGTTTTACCAACACGCAAACATTTGAGTGAAGTGGTAATCCCAAACATGTATGAAAAAGTGAAACACGATGTTACAGCCTCACTCAAGTCAGCAGAGAGAGTCGCTATAACCTGTGACAGCTGGACATCCAGAGCAACAGATAACTACCTGACTATCACCTCACACCATATCGACCAGGAGTGGAGACTCGTGTCTCATGTCTTACAGACAAGAACCACTGAAGCAAGCCACACAGCAGTTAATTTATCTGAAATTATGTTCAAAGCAATCGAAGAATGGGAGCTTACAAACAAAAATCCAGTCATCGTAACTGACAATGCTGCAAATATGGTGCGAGCTGTGGAAATAACGGGCTGGTTGCACATTGGTTGTTTTGCCCACACACTCAATTTAGCTTCACAAGCAGGACTGAAAGTTCCAGCTGTTGCTCAGCTGCTTGGCCGAGTGAGACGCATAGCATCCTTTTTTCATCGCAGCACTGTTGCAAGTCGCAAGCTTAAAGAGAAGCAAAAGATACTGAATCTACCTGCCCATAAGCTGGTGACTGATGGGGTGACCAGATGGAACAGCACGTTGGACATGCTGGAACACTTCCTAGAGCAACAACCAGCAATCTCTGCAGCTCTACTCTCACCTGAAGTGAGGAGAAGTGACAGTAATCTCTGTAGTCTTACAGAGGCTGACATAACTGATGGAGAAGATATAGTGAAAGCTTTGAAGCCGCTGAAAGCAGCCACACTGGTTATGTCTGAAGAAAAGTCCCCGACCCTTTCCATCATTGCACCTCTGCATGCACAGCTGCTGGAGAAGATGATCAGTGTCTCTCACGACTCCTCACTGATTAAAGACCTCAAGACTGCTGTATACGACAACTTGAAGTCAAGGTATGTTTATGAATTGTGTGTATATGCCATGAATGAGTGTAACTGTATGGATGTATGTATTACATGAAAATTCTTACTATAGTGAAAAAATATATATATTATAAAAATGTTAGTTAAGCCCTCTTGTCTAGTAATAGGCCTTTTGATTTTATATCTATCTATCTATAGATGTTTATATATAAATTATGGAAACAAAGTCGTATATTAATGTTTCTGATCTTGCATGAGTGTATGTAACCATGCACATGTATATCCAACATAATAAACTGACTTAAATGTGCAAAATCTCTTTTCAAGATATGTGGCCCTAAAGGACAAGCTGTACATTGCATCAGCATTAGATCCTCGCTTTAAGGCCCTGCCATTCTTGTCCAAAGAGACCTGTAACAACACATTCTCTCAGTTGGTGTTGGAAGCAGCAGGTTTGGAGAACGTGGACACCGCTATTGTGAGTTACAGAAACAAAAACAAAAAATTATTGTTTTTTTTGCACTACTCGAGTTAGAATATAAATAGTAATTTCTTTATTAATTAAGTTTTCATTTTTCTACAGCGACAGTCTGATGGTGACACATCTGAGGAAACTGTCCCTGACATCTCTCTTGGTGGTGTTAATGAAGTGGATTATGCCCCTCCAATTAAGAGGTCAAAGGACTCTGCATTAATTTTTCTCCTTGGGCCAGCCTACTCAACAAAAACATCAGCACCACAGAAAACACCAACTCAGAAGGCAAAGGAAGAAGTGAATCGATACAGGGACGTTGAGCCTGTTGCACTTTCTGAGGATCCATTGATCTGGTGGAGGGACCGTGAAAGGGAGTATCCTCTTTTGGCTCTACAAGCAAAGCAGTATCTTTCCATACCTGGGACCAGTGTTCCTTCTGAACGAGTGTTTTCAACTGCTGGTGACACTGTTACCGCACAAAGGAGCTACCTGACTCCACAACATGTAGACCAGCTTCTCTTCTTGCAGAAAAACCTTACAGTCTCAAAGAAGTGAGAGGGTAGTTATAAATAAGGCTAAATTGCATGAGTTTCACAGAGGTTTTACAATACTGTTCAGTATGTTTTCATTTTTTGAAGTATTTTAAAAGGCAGTTTTTCATTTTCTGATCGGTCAGTTTCTGTCAGTTCACTTGTACACGCTGTGTTATCCTGTGTGTCTCCAAAACACAATAGTGGATTTCAGAAAAGCTGTGTGAGACACTAACAGCAAAACTATTTATCTGAGGTTTTACTGATGTTTACAAAAGATATGTTCTATTTGCACTGGATCCCTGATCCACTTGAAATGTATGTATGAAAATAAATATATACTAATGTTAATTAAAAATTACATTATTGTAACTGCTTTAGTATCTGTTCTTAATTTTGAAATTTATATAATTCATTCACAAGGCTTAGAGGGTTCTTTTGACAGTACATATACAAGCTGAATTATCATAATTTTATATATATTATGGTTCATATAATAATATTTCGAAATGATTCAAAATCGAATTGAATCGAATCGATCGAATCGATTCTAGAAATCAGTGACGATACCCAGCCCTACACGCAGTACCACATATAAACAGAACCACAGCTATAGAGTGAGATTCTTGACAAAACTAAATGTAGTATTTAGCTGCTTTTGAAATAGGAATAAAGTCTAATATAGTCTAATATAAATATTAATATTTCTTAAACCCCTGGCATTTAACAAAATAACAGAAAAAGAGATGCTTTAACAAGTTAATATAAAATACAACAATGGATGCTTAGATGCTCTTGCTGAGCTCAAATACACATTAACACTTTGAACATTTCTAGGAAATAACAAAAATATATTTTAAATAGCAAATCTCAAAAGTATAAGTGAGGGATGCTTGTTAACTCAAGTTTTACTACCTGGATCCTGGGTTGGCCGCTAACAGTTTCAGGTGAGTTCTTGTCCACAGCAGCAGCAGCCTGAATTTTCGGACACAGCTCCACCACTTTCCCCTTTATATTTCCATTGGCTTCCTCAGTGACTCCATATAAAAAAAAAAAACAGTCTTGCTGTGAAGAGCTACTCTCCATTTCATAGAGAGACTTTTTCGCAGCTGGAGACTTGGAAACTCACAATGCATTGAGCGTCGCCGGATTCAAGGTGCTAGCTTACTCATAACAGGCCATGTTGCAGCAGATGGCCGCCCCTCCCTGAGCCTGGTTCTGCCGGAGGTTTCTTCCTGTTAAAAGGGAGTTTTTCCTTCCCATTGTCGCAAAAGCGCTTGCTCATAGGGGGTCATATGATTGTTGGGTTTTCTCTGTATGTAATGTAGAATATAAAGCGCCTTGAGGCGACTTTTGATGCGATTTAAATGAAATTGAATTGAATTGAATAGAAAAATATTACCTGATGAAACTTCAGTAAACTTGCTCTGGCCTGCTACATTCTCATTCTCTTACGATTCGACGTTTATACATCTCAGTTTCTTCTAACACAAGATCGGTTTAAAAGTGGAGAACAGGTTTCTTTTTTAAAACCAGTTTAAGATTTATTTTGTTCAGCGGAGATGCTTCTACTCGGCAGCCATCTTGGAATCTCCCCCGCCCTGGCTGTTTTGTTACCATGGATGCAGCTTTACAACGGCAAGACATTGCACGTGACATTCTGTGTAAGGTCACAAACACCCTACCACTGTTAGACGTGTTCGTTTTTGAGACGTCACTTTGGGAGAATACAGCTTTCGGTGCATTAACTGCATTTTTGTTTGCTTAAACAGGCAAAAATTATAACTTTACACGATAGCGCAACGAAAATCATCGCTTTATAGAAATGAATGTAAGTACAAGCTTCTGTTTACTTCTCTAAACATACTTTTCACATCTCAAAATCCTGAAGAGAAAACGTAGATGCTAAAAAGTAAAAACAGATAAAGACTGTTGTAACAATAACTGAGATATGAAGACAGCTCATCACTTTTTCTGTTTTCATGCTTTCTGTTGTTATGGCATAAAGTTAAAGTACTTTGGTCATTAAAAAACAAACCTTCTAGGATTAGATGTGTGATGGTGTAATGTCGTTTAGTTTATCACAGTAAAATTGTGAATCTTATTTTTGTAAAATAATTTTTAAACATTTCAAGTCAACTCAGCTTTTTTTCCTTTAATCTGATTGTCTAGAGATATACAGAGGATATAGAAAACATGGAGAGAAGGACAGACACTCTTTCCCGAATTGATGAGATTCTTCGACCTGTAGAGGACTTACAAAATCGGATCCGTGACCGGATTTTCAATGGTCACTTGGAATCCAGGGTGGCTGTTGGAAACGTGACAGCCTTTAGAGAAACACCCAGGGACAGCCTGCATCCACTTGGTGAAATTTTTGGGGAGGTGCAGCCGCAGCGGGAATTGAGCTTGGCATCTTCATTGAGCTCTGATGGAAGTTCAATAACACCTCGAGACAGTCGCACTCCCGAGGAGCTCAGGGCTATCCCATTAGTTAAGACACCCTCTCCTCCTCCACCATTTGCTCCGTGTCCTCCATCATCCTCTCGACCTCACAGAAGTCAGATTCCAGTGAGGTCAAAAAACTACAGAGAAACAGGTCAGTTCTTATATCGACGCAGTAAAGATAAGTCAGAATGTCAGACATTTAAACCCTTCAGACTTTTAATCAGCTGTTGTGTGCGAGATAAACCCTCCAACCAGAGTTTACACATTGCTAAAACACATTGAATGTTTGGGTGTTGCCATGGTAAAATATCTATAGAGGTGAAAAGTTTGACATTTCAGCTTCACTTTTTATCCAGCCTGTGATTTGGTTTTATTTGAATACAAATTTTGGTAAATGGTTAATTAAGACTGATTATGTTGAATTGAAAACTTGTACTTTAATTTAATAAACACACTTATAGACATACATGGTTTGCTCTCCCCTTTAAAGTGCACTTTTGTCTTGTTCATTTTCAGCTGCAAACAAACTGAAATGTGAGTAATAAATATTTCATGATCTAATCTGTGCAGACAAAGAAGTCGCCGGTGGTGTCAGGCTGGTGACAGCCCAACATATGGTTAGGGCATTGGAGCAAACACGTCAAAAAATTGTGGATGCCTACCTGCCCCAAACCCTTGCAGCTCGGCGGCGGCTTCTTCCTTCCCGAGCTCCAGCTCCAGTTCCTGCCCCCCCTCGAGTTCCAGCTCCACGAGCTGGAAGAGGAGCTGGGGCTCGAGCAAGGGTTGTAGCTCCGACCCCTGTTCGAGCTCCAGCTCCTCCTGGAGCTCCAGTTCCGGCCCCCCCCTCGAGTTCCAGCGCCTCAAACTGGAGGAGGAGCTGGAGTTCGAGCAGGGGCTGGAGCTACAGCCCCTGCTCGAACTCCAGCTCCTCCAGCTCCTCCAGCTCCTCCAGCTCCTCCTCAAACTCCAGCTCCAGAACAAAGGAAACCTCGAAGGGTTGTTAGACACCCTCCAGAGGTGGACTTTAAAGGGCTTATCATGGGGTACCTCCTGTCAATTGACAAAAAGTTAGGGGAGGAGCTTCAGCCAGTCTCGAATCCTTCAGAGACTCTCCGGCTGAGCCTCAGCCTGCTGAGTCAGGACGACTGGTAAAATGATTTTCTTCTGTTATCATTAATTATTTTCATTTTAATGTGAGGATATGAGTTTTAAAACTATTTGATGTTAACTTTGACTGAGTGGAAAAAAGTTAGCGTTCATCCTTCAGCTTCACTATTTAATTCAGTATGCTGAATCTTAGCATTGAATGTCCACGATATTCTAATCAGTACAATTTAGGCATTCACTCCACCTACAGTATCTACACCTGTGTGGCAAATGTGTGGTAAAGATATAGATAATGAAATGTAATTATTAATAAATGCCGTGCCCTGAGTCCCCTTAGCTAATTATGTACATCACATCTGCTTCAGGTAAGTAAATATGTCATTTAATTATTTGATATAACATGCACAGTAAGTAAATATGTAATATGCACAAAAAACACTCACTTATCCACCAACTAGTCGAGGCAGATGGCCGCCCTCCTGGAGCCTGGTTCTGCCAGGGAGTTTTTCCTCTCCACGGTCGCTCATAGGGATCAATTGGATACAATAACTTTGTTGCTTTTTGGTCCGTCACATTGACCAAAAAGCAACATGTTCTGTGGCAAGTGAGTGTTTTACATTTTCCATCTGTGAACCGTAGCTTCTACCGCTCATTTATTGATTTGGAACTAATTTGGCACAAAATAAAGAAAAGACAACAAATGTTCTTGTCTTTCTTCAAGTCATTTTCAATAAATAAATTCAATAGATCAAACAAATGATCAGATAATCTGCTTTTCTGACGCAAGTCCCGTCTCTCTTGTTTGTTTATTGCCCACTTTGCGCCTGAAAGAGGAAACCAGCTGAGCTGAACAGGTGATGGAGAAACAGGTTTACCTTTTAGGTGATATGAATGAGTTGAAGGGAAGTTATGAACTGTTTCTGAGAGACAAATCACACCAGGATCCTTCTCTACGTAGTAGTGATGGGATTTCCGGCTCTTTTTAGAGAACCGGCTCTTTCGGTTCGGCTCACTAAAACGAGCCGGCTCTTTCGGCTCCGAACCGGCTCTTCAGGTTGTTTTGTTGCTTTAATTTATTTATTATTAACAATAATATAAAATTATGCACAAAAGGAATTACTAATGTAAAAAAAAAAAGTGGTTTTATTTATATATGTCTATATATAAATATATGCAGTGGCCCCTAGAGACAAAACACGTACAAACTCCAAAAAGCACATACAAACTCCAAAACTCATTTCTAGCATTTCTAGCATAAGTGATCTAGGTAGTAGGGCTGGGTATCGTCACTGATTTCTAGAATCGATTCGTTTCCGATTCACAAGGTCCCGAATCGATTCGATCCACGATTTGATTCGATTCGATTCGATTTGAATCTGGGAAATTTTGACAGTCAGAAATAGTATAATTCAGATCAGTACATTTACATATTTTTGTATCTATAAAAAGGAAGCTGACACTTTCGAGACTTTATCAAAGGTGTGAGCGTCACAGCGAGGCCTTCGTGTCAAAGTAGCTGAAGATAAAAGACAGAAAAACATGAAGGTGATTTTCCTGGCCTGGGATTTTATAAAAATATTCTGCAGTACATCAAAAACGAAAGAATACCATTAATGAACATATGAACGTTACCTCTGAAGTTACAGCGGTTTTATTAGAGACACGGCTAAGCGTTTTGCATTTTGCATAATTTTAAAAAGTTTACATTTGTTCAGTATTGAATTAGGTTTTCTTTTCGGAAATATGTAAAACGAAAAAAAAAACCAGCGGCCGACAGCGCTGCAAATAACGGTAAACTTGTGCGTAACAAGCAAGCGAATAATGCAGAAAACAGACAGACAGAGAGAGAGAGAGAAAGAGAGCTGTGCATGAAGTGTGATTTTATCCTGGTGTTAGCAAAACAGCAAAAGTCAGAGTGAATTCATGACGATGTTTATGTGAAGGGTAGTTTGGATCTTCTTTTGCTGCTGGTTCAGTCAATATTGTTTGGAGAGAGATCAGACTAACAGCTTTAGAATCAGCACAAAAAGGGCGTAAACACAAAGCGCGGACCCGCCGACAGATCAGGATCAGCGAGCTGTCGGCTTTCAGCCCCGACCGTCAGCTGAGAAAGGCGACATCTAACTGATTCTGATCCGCGGGTCCACGCTGTGTGTTTATGTCTTTGTGCAGAATCCGTGTTCCTGCTCTCATTTACTGTCTTAGCTGTTTGGTGGTTATTGAAATTTTGTGATCTTTCACCTGAGATTCTGGAAATTCGGGCAAAATAAATTTATACTAGAAAAATTTGCATTTCCTGCGAAAATGCAGTGTGGATGCTTTAAAGCTGAAGCTGTATGCAAAAACTAGCTGAAAAAGCTGAAAAGTTGCAGAAATTGTAAAAACTTTGCAGAAGCAAAAGAAGTTTGCTAAAATGGAATAACTTAGCAGAACTGCAATATCTTAGAGGAAACATAATACTTGGCAGAAATGCAATAGCATAGCAGAACTTAGCAGAAATATTGTAACTTACCAGAAACATGATAACTTCTCAAAAATACAAGAATTTAGGAGAAATAGTATAAGATAACAGAAAGAATATATTTAGCCAAAAATACTTAAGCATTACAGAAACACTATGATTTAGAAAAATAGTACAACAGAGCAGAAATACTGTGATTTACCAGAGACACTGTGATGAACTATGAATATTGTAATTTTAAATGAATACTATGTTTTAGCACAAATACTATAATTTGACAGAAATACTATCATTTGGCAGAAATACTATGTTTCAGCACAAATACTCTGGTTTAGCACAAATATTATAAGATAGCAGAAATACAATTATATAGCAGAAATGCTATATTTAGAAAGAAAAATATAATATAGTAGAAATAGTATGATTTAGCAGAAATACTACAATATAGCATAATAACAATGATTTAGAACAAATACTATGATTGAGCAGAATAGTAATAACTTAAGTGAAAATACTGGAAAAGTAAGATGACAAGCTGAAAAAAAAAACGGAACATGGTTAAATTCCCTCAAAACTAATTGTTGTTCACCTGTGAAAAAAAAATAAAGAAATAAAAATAAATTTAAAAAACAAGAAGGAACAGCCAACAGATACACACAAAATTAAATATGTATACACAAATGCACAGAGAGAGAGACACACGGAGGGTCTATGCCAGTCAACCAGTCTGAATATATTATATTTTTTTCCAACAATGAGATGCTGCCCTAAAGAGGGTCTCTCTCTCTCTCTCTCTCTCTCTCACACACACACACACACACACACACACACACACACACACACACACACACACACAGGGAGAGAGAAGCATGTTTTCAGTCAAGCAGCCTGGGAGCTGCTAAATTTGAATCCAGAGGCTGTGTACTTTTTCCCGCCAAAACAGGTGCACACACGCAGCACAGAGACAGGATTTTTGTAGTCTATTTCTCATAGTGAGGATTCCCCTCAAACAAATGACCATAATTTCCTAACTGTATTGGCCAGAACGGTCATTCTTACACCGTTTTGTTCAGAAGAGATGGGGGAATCGTCCAGTGTTGACAATTTATCATTAAAATATGAATTTTTAGAGATATATGACATGGGTGACGGGTTGGTTTAGAAGCCACGAAGGCCCCAATATGCAAATTTGAATGCCTCAGCCCACATATATGATTGGCTGGCTGGGAAGCCGTGCAGGCCCTGATTTGTAAATTTGAATGTGTCATGCCTAAGATATGATTGGCTGGCTGGGAACCCGTGCAGGCCCTGATATGTAAATTTGAATGTCTCAGGCCTCACAGAGGATTGGCTGCCTGGGGACCTGGCAGTAATATATAGAAATAGTATGATTAAGCATAAATACTACATTTACTAGAAATACTATGTTTTAGCACAAACACTATAAAAAGCAGAAATACTATATTAGGCACAAATCCTATAAAAAGCAGAAATAGTATGATTAAGCATAAATACTACATTTAGTAGAAATACTATGTTTTAGCACAAATAGTATAAAAAGCAGAAATACTATAATTTAGCACAAATAGTATAAAAAGCAGAAATACTATAATTTAGCACAAATAGCAAGCAGAAATACTATAATTTAGCAGAAATAGTATGATTTAGCAGAAATACTGTATTTAGCACAAGTACCGAAAAGTACCAGAAATACTATGATTTAGCAGAATAGTAATAACTTACAAAATTACAAATATGGAGGCATATTGAAACACAAATGCACAGAGGGACACACAAACACAGGCTCTAATCCAGTCAACCAGTCTAACTATATTCAATTTAAATCCTACAATGACATGCTGCCAAATAAGGGTAGGGTTCTCTCTCGCCCACTAAACACACACACACACACACAGGGAGAGAGCTGCTGAATTTGAATCCACCAATCAGAGAGGCTGTGTACTTTTTCCCGCCAAAACAGGTGCACGCAGCACAGAGAGACACGGGATTATTGCAGTCTATTTCTCATAGTGACGACTCCCCTCAAACAAATGGCCATAATTTCCTAACCGTAGGGGCTAGAACGGTCATTCTTACACCGTTTTGTTCAGAAGAGATGGGAGAATCTTCAAGTGTTGACAATTTATCATTAAAATATGAATTATTGAAGATATTTGACTTGTAATGCACCATAACGGAGTAGAGCGAAGCGAAAACTGCCTTGACTTGCCCTCAAACAACGCTTTGTAACTCTAAATCTATTTGGAGTATCGATATCATTCTTTCACCGTAAGAGACAGCAGGCTTTGGTGAACAGTCATGGAAATTTTCAGGTCTCTGTGGAAAACCATCAAAAAGATATGATGAGAGAAAAAAGTGGTTCATTTCCAGAGTTTGAAATCTGAAGAAATCTGAGCGAAGGACGAATTTCCTACCCTCAAACAAGTCCAACTCATCTCAGAACGGTAATAGGTGAGAAAAAAATTCTTGAATTGTGAGCATCAGGAGTGTCTGAAGATATACCGGGACAAGCCTCATGTCTTAACTTCGCTTCGTTAAGGAGATATGACAATTCGAATATGCCTCTCATTACAGAAATCCAGCGGTGATTTTGAACAAACTCTCCATTGACTTTATATGGAGAGTTTTGAGACTTTGTGTTGGTCTGAGGAGATTTGCCAAAATTCTATAAATCCCACAATGATAGTGACATTTTCTGAAAGCCAGCAAAAATACCTACGTTTTCATGTATAATTTGTGGAAGTTGAGTGAAAATTGAGCAAGTAGCAAGAAGTTGTTCGGACATGAAGAGAAGACTGCAAAACCTTCAGTGGCACACTGGAAGCCAAGTGCATAGCAACCATAACAACGCATGTATTTTGTGAAAAATCACAATTTTGCAACTGAAAACTTTAAGAGGCATAAAAGCAAAACGGTAAAAGATTTGAAAAAGCTGATTTATACCTGAATAGCCCAATAATTTGAGAACATTTTAAAGTTTGAATGGTTGTTCAACGTGAAAATATGAGGAAATAGTTAAGTTTCAAAAACAAGCAAATTTTAGCAGAATTGCAGAAGTTTCCCATTCATTTCAATGGGACAAATTAAGCTTAATATTTTAAAAAGTATAATAGTGAAAAATACCAAAAGACATAGCACACATTAGCAGAAATAGCAGAATAGTTTAAAATTTGAACGGTGAAAATCGGCTGAAAATTGTGGAAGTAGTTAAGTGCCAAAAGTGTACGGAAGTCCCAAGAGGAACTCAATAGTGTGGATGCTTAAAGCATCCACACAATTAAAAAAATCGATTCAGGATTTTAATGAATCGATTTCACGTTATCCAAGCCAGAATCGATTTTAATCGATGAATCGATTATAAAAACCCACCCCTACTAGGTAGCTCTGAACTTCCAAAACAGAGCTACCTAGATCACTTAAATTACACAATTGAAAGTATGAAAGCATATGTGTATTGTTTGTGTATTTATACACAACCATTCATATATAGTCAAATAAAATTTAAAAAAAAGTTCATTTACCTGTTATTACCACACACCAAATCCGGTCGTTGGTACTTGCTGGCTTGTGTAGCCACTAGGTAACAGAAGTTCAACACTGCCCCTAGCACCCTGGAGCACTTCTGTTGTCTTTTGTACGTGTTTTGAGTTTTTATGTGCTTCTGAGTTTTTACGTGTTTTGGAGTTTGTACGTGTTTTGGAGTTTGTACGTGTTTTGGAGTTTTTACGTGTTTTGGAGTTTGTACATGTTTTTACGTGTTTTGGAGTTTTTAAGTGTTTTGGAGTTTGTACGTGTTTTGGAGTTTGTACGTGCTTCAGGGTTTGTACGTGCTTCAGGGTTCGTACGTGATTTGAAGTTTGTACGTGCTTTGTCTGTAGGGGCCACCGTAAATATACTTTTATTTATTCACGCCACATAAAATGTAATAAATAAATCATATAATACAAAAACCTACTAGTCACAGTTCAACTTTTAACTATTTAAATTTTCAGCTTTTTCCTTTTAAACCAATTTAAAGTGAAACAACACAAAACACTGCAAATCACAACACAATTAAATATAAATTAAAATATGAAAACAAAAAGAAGATGCACATTCTCTGTCATATGGACCTGTATGTATAAACTTTCTGAATCCTTTATCATCTGCAACTGAAAATAGTTGTGGATGATTACTATACCTTTCTAATGTGACGTTGTTGTCCCTGGCTCTCTTTCTCTCTCTCTCCCTCCTGCTCTGTTCCTGTGCTACTGAGTGCAACTACCGCCCCTCTTCCCAGCATAAAGCACAAGGCTCGCATGCTGAGTGAAGCCGAAAAAAGTGCGAGAGAGAGAGTGAGAGAAAGAAAAAAAAAAACCCCACGGCTCGCGATAAGGAGCCGGCTCGCGTCGTTCACGTCAAAGACCCGGCTCTAAGAGCCATTTTGTTCGCAACCGACCCATCACTACCGGTCAGCCCACGAAGCTTGGCACAGTCATGTATGTTGGTAAGTGTGGATAAAGCTGAGCTGGTTTACTTTGTGTAGGACATTAGTGTAAACCCTGTGCTGCTGAGGATTTTCTGTCCTGCAGAGCAGACTTTGCTGTGATTTATCTAAGGCCCATTCCCAAATCTGTGATGTCAGTGGAGGACAAACTTTTTTTTTTTAGTACGCTAAATATCACGTTTGGATTCTGTGTGTTTTGTCCATCCATCCATCCATCCGATTCCGCTTATACTTTTCAGGGTCGTGGGGGGCTCTGGAGCCTATCCCAGCTGTTTTATGGCGAGAGGCAGGGTACATGCTGGACAGGTCGCCAGTCTGTCGCAGGGCTAACACATTGGCACTCACATTCACTCCTGCATTCACACCTATGGGCAATTTATTGTTTCCAATTAACCTAACCCTACTGTTTTGTTTAATCTATTTTATTAGCAGGTTTTAAGTCTGCCTAGAAAATCTAATTACATTTCCTGTGAGGTGAACATGTTCTAGTTTAGTTTGAAAGCAGCTTTACCTGAGTACTATCGCCAAGTGTCACCCTCCAAAAACATAGCAAATAAAAGTGATTCAGTTTAGGTAGTTTGTTAACTTCAATAAGGTCCCCAAAGAGGTTATGTTGTTGTTAGCATTTCCATGCGTGCCATTCTTTCTGTCTGTACGATGGCTTAAAAAGTTTTGAATGAATTCTTCTAAAACTTTGTAGTGGTGTAGAGGGGGGTCATGTTAACAGTCCATTAAAACTGACATCTGCCAAGGTCTTCAAGGTTAACTTAATGATTATCAACTTTGTTGGTTGATAATTGACAAGAAGGCTTATAACTATGACAAGTCTGGTGTGTATTGTCAAACTATAGCAAGTGACCTCTGACCTCACTCTTACATTTCACATCTGCCTTTCTTTCAAGTTGACCCCAAAATGTGTTATTTTTACTGCACTACAAACTTCTAGGAAATTAAAATACTAGTTCCTTAAAAGTAAATACTTCCCAGAGAGTGAGCTGCTTTGGTGGGGGTTTGCACTTCTTTTTTCATATAATATCATTATTGTGAAGTCAAAGTCTTCCTAATATGCCCTGCTAGAGCTCAATAAGTGTTGCATTTCTTGCAGGAACAACAGATTTCAAGCCGTGCTACTGGGTGGGTGTGAAGTACGATGAACCACTGGGCAAACACAATGGAACGTAAGAGGGCCTTTTTCTGGCTTTGTTTTTAAATAATTCAAAGTTTCAGTGACACTGGTCCTGATTTTTGGCTCTGCCTTGTTTATTGTATCTCTGTAGTGTCGAAGGGAAGCAGTACTTTGAGTGCGAGAGCAAATACGGTGCGTTTGTGAAGCCCCTGAGTGTGACTGTGGGGGATTTCCCTGAGGAGGACTACGGTTTAGACGAGATGTAGGACTGCACAGTTTTCTGCCCCAACCTCGCACCTTTATCCGTTCACCAAGCAGAGAAGATGGCGCGTCATTTTAGTGTGGCACATTAGAATTGTTTTGCCTGTGCTTGTCATGGTTAGTTTGGTGCACCATCAGCATCTTATGCTGCTTTCATTTGAAATCGTGAATCAATGCAAATGCTTCCATTACTCATGAATGGTGTAATTGGGTAGTTTACGATAAAAAATAAATAAATAAATACACAAGAGCAACAACAATAACATCTCAACCCATAAAAACACATTTGGGTTTTGAACATTTTTAAGTTACAATACAAACAGCTGAAATTTGTGGATTCAAAAGAAAACCACTTATAAAGTATCCTAGTGGTTCTATCAAATTGAGTTCTAAGTGGCACAACTGCTGTGGAGGAGATACAGCCTTCAATCACTAGCTGTTCAAAGAGTCTTTAACAAGAAACTAAATCCCAGCTTCCTCCTAGCAGAAAGACCATGACTAGCTATTAGCTGCTACACATGATCCAATGAGAATTTCCAGCACTTCTATCTAGTTACCAAGCTACACTCTTTTGCACTCTTGAGACCTTCCAGCTGTGGACAACTGCAGTGATGTATTGTTGCTAAGGGAAATTGGTGAGAAAGAGTGCTTGTCATGGTCCGCGGCCCGGCGTCCGAGGAGCTGATGGGATGCCCATGCCCACGGGCGTGGCTGTTAACTCCACACCTGCATCCCATCCCAGGCGATCATCAGCTGGACTATTTGATCCAGCCCAGCCTGCTGCTCCACGCCAGTCCGTTAGTCGTCTCACAGCGGTAACGTACACCTGCGGGAAAGCGATTGTGAAAACTCTAATTTGTCTGAACGAGCGCTAATTCTGTCCTGTGCACTCAGATAACAGCTCGGCGTGTTTTTTTGAGCCACCTGCCTGTCCACCTGCCCGTCTGGAGTTCGGATCGCCTTCAGTACTCGTCACCTCGACTTTCCTGGAGCTCCCCGCGGACCCTCACCCCTCCCTTGGGCTCCCACGGCCCCGCTTTCACCGTAAGACTCATACTCTCCCCCACGTATGCTGCTATTTCCCCGCGCCCCAATAATTCTTTTCCTTTTTCTGTTGCAGCCTCCCACAGTCCTGTTTCGGCGTTCCTGCACGACTCATCTCCCGGTCCCTTGGTTTCTCTAGTTTCACGCGTGTTTTCCTTCTACCCTCCCGGGACACCTTCAGTTAAAATAAAGTTTATTTTCTCGTACTCCTGTGTGTGTTGGCTCTGCATGTTTAGTAAATGTCATTGTGGGGAGTCACGTGGTACGTCCGCCCAAGATGGCAGCATAAGTTGGAGGCGCGCACTCCACCCCCCCTAAACCTTGTTAAAAATAAGTTAGAGCCGGTCATTTGTCTTACTTTGGGTCTGCCCTGGCAAATTCTGTGGAAGGAGTCAGAAGAGTCATTACTTTACACGCAACGATCCGACTATGCCGCGAGGGAAAGCACACAACACTCAGGCTACTTCGCTAACTACTATGGCGGAGACACCTGATGGTGTGGATGCCAGGTGTCCTTCCCAAGATGGTGTGGCGGCCGAGCTGACTTCTATAAGATCTCTGCTTGAGCAGGTAGCACAAGACATGACGGGGGTGAAAGGTGGAATTGAGTCTCTCAGGGAAGCTGTGAATAGCCTAGGCGCGAGGGTGGACGAAACAGAGACAAGAATTTCTCGTTTGGAGGACGAAGAGGCTAAAGCTAGCTCAATAAGTAAGAACTTGAAGATACAGAACCAGCGGCTGCAGGAAAAAGTAACGGCGCTCAAGGGTTTCTCACGGCGCCAGAATATTAGAATATCGGGCATTAGAGAAGGAACCGAAGGCCGTAATCTTGAGGATTGCGTGAAGAATCTGTTGTCTGAGGCTCTGGACATTGAGATGGGAGATTACTACGAAATAGACAGAATCCATCGGGTGGGGCCAGCACCTCCGAAGCCAGCTGCGGACTCCAGACCGAGACATATCATCGTTCGCTTCCTACGGGATAAAGCCAAGATGTCCGTACTGGCGGCTGCCAGAAAAAAGAAGCAGATCATTTGGAAAGGCATGAGAGTTCGTTTTTTCCAGGATTATGCACAGGAGGTACAAGAAAAACGCCGGAAGTTTGACGAGGTGCGTCGCTTGCTGCAACAGTGCAATATTGGCTATTCCCTTCGCTTTCCGGCTGTTATGACTTTTTCAGTGGATAACCAGTATCGTCAGTTTTCCAACCCAGCAGAGGCTAAGCAATTCTGAGCGGCCTAGATTCGGCTAACATTCCGGGTGATGTAGATTAAGAGGATTTTATAAGCTAAGGCTTAGTTTACTTCTGTGGGGTTTTTTTTTTTTTTTTTGGGGGGGGGGGGGGAGACGTGAGGAGGGATGCCATTATGGGATTTTTGAGTGGCACGGACCAACGATTTCATGGTGTTTTTTTTTTCCTCTTTTTCTTTTCTTTTCAACTGTGTTTTGTTTTGTTGTTCGTTTTGATGCTATGGTGCCAACTGTCCTGTATAGACCTATTTTTTGGACCACTGGGTTGTCTCATGTAACTGGCTTTAAGATTTGTTATATGGGTAAATGGGATTTTCTTCTGGATAAATCTGTACAATAACTTGGCTCGCGTGGTGTTATGGAGTTATGTAAAATAGTGTCGTGGAATATAGCGGGTTGTCATAATGTTATTAAAAGGAAGAAAATCCTCACATACTTGAAGCAGAAAAAGACAGACATAGCCCTGATTCAGGAGACCCATCTCGATGAGGCGGAATCATTAAAGCTTAAAAGAGATTGGGTGGCGCAAGTTTATTTTAGTGCATTTTCGGCTAGAAAAAGAGGGGTGGTCATATTGATCAGAAGAAACTTGGATTTTCAGGTTTTTAAGCATTATACAGATCAGGAGGGTAGATGGGTGGTTTTGGATGCATGTTTACAGGGGCGGAAAATGACATTGGTCAACATATATGCTCCCAATTCTCCCCAGCCACAATTTTTTCATGAAGTCTGTAACATTGTGCGGACTATAGGTAATACAAATATTGTAATTGACAACCTTATACCATCTATTTTTGTTCCTAGTAATAATAATAAGTTGACCACCAGTAAAAAAGAATAATTAATGATACTTTTACTAAATTTTATCAGGAGTTTTACACCTCTAATGGATTGGTGGAGGAACAGAGGCTGTCAGATTTCTTCTCTTCTATTAAAATTCCCAGCCTGTCTGAAGATCAAAGAACTGTATTAGAAGGTAAGATTACACTAATTGAAGTTAAGCAGGCAATTGGCAGTCTTAGATTGGGCAAATCTCCAGGCAACGATGGATTTCCATCAGATTTTTATAAGGTGTTCATGGGCGAATTAGCTCCAAGACTACTGTTGGTATATCAAGATGCGTTTCAAAGAGGGAGACTACCATTTAGTATGCGATCGGCAGTGATCACATTATTACATAAAAAAGGGAAGACCCACAGTATTGTGGGAATTATCGCCCAATTTCATTAATTAATGTGGACGAAAAAATTATTTCTAAGATACTAGCTTTTAGGCTTGAGAAAGTTCTTCCTTATTTGGTGCATAGGGATCAGGTCGGTTTTGTGAAAAACAGAAGTTCTGCAGATAATCTACGTAGGTTATTGCACATATTCTGGAAGAGCAGGACTAATTTAGACCCTGTCGTCGCGTTCTCCTTAGATGCAGAGAAGGCCTTCGATAAAGTTGAGTATCCCTTTCTGTTTTATACGTTGAAGAGATTCGGTTTTGGTCCCTTTTTTAGGCAGTGGATTCAGGTGGTATACACAGATCCAATGGCTACAGTTACTACCAATGGGATAATGTCACCCTCCTTTTCGTTAAGTCGGGGTACTAGACAAGGTTCACCCTTATCACCTCTCATTTTCGCCCTGTTTTTGGAGCCTTTGGCTATTGCATTACGTGAATGTAAGCAAATCAGACGGGTGGATATGGGTCAAGAAGAACATAAAACTTTTTTGTATGCAGATGACATTTTACTGATCTCAAGTAACCCAGAACAGGCCGTTCCTGCAATTTCCTCAATTATTGATTCCTTTTCTGTAATCTCTGGCTACACCATAAATTGGTCTAAGTCGGAAGTTATGCCCATTTCTAAATTGTGTCCGCCAGTTATGAGGAGCTCATGGCATTTCAAGTGGATGCCCAAGGGTTTGACTTACTTAGGGATTAAACTGACCCCTGGTTTAGACAACATAATGCAAGTAAACATCTCCCCAGTGCTTCAAAACATTCGTCCGCTGTTGCAGAATTGGGTTAAAATAAATCTGTCCCTTTTGGGCAGAATTAATTTGGTGAAGATGATTATTGCCCCTAAACTTCAGTACTTTCTTCACATGTTACCGATAGCAGTCCCACATAATTTCCTAAAGCTTTATAATACATGTGTGGAGGGTTTTGTGTGGGCAGGCAAAAAGCCATCTTTTAATCGGTCCAAATTATATGCTGCTAAAGACAGTGGCGGGTTGGCATTGTCCAAGATGGTCTGGTATCATTATGCTTTCTCCCTCTCTCAGTTAGTTAAGATACATAATTCCTTTACGGAGAAGCCATCATGGGTTGCGATTGAGGAAAGTCTTGTGGCTCCTTCGTCTTTAGAGGCCTTCCTTACTCAGAAGGGAAGACCAGTACCGTTTAAAGATCCAGTATTGGCTTTCATGCAAGATACCTGGTTTAGAGCTCACCAATATACCAACATTAGCCCTTATCTTACCGCTAGAGCCTCTATCTGGTATAATAAGAAAATATTAATTGGTAGGAAACCGGTCTGGTGGGAGGCTTGGGCTAGGACAGGTATCAATCAGATGGGGGATTTATTTGGGCAGACTGGCATGAAATCGTTTGCAGAAATCAGACGAGAATTTAAGTGGGATCCAAGGGAAATTTGGAGGTTTTTTCAAATAAGACACTGTATTAAAACCATTTTGAATAATAATCCAGACCCTCCATCGAGTATTCAGAAGATGTTTGCAGCCCCTGGCAGTAATAGAATCAGGGCATCCAAATTCTATGGGATCTTCAGAGAGGCGCACTCTCCCAATTTGGGGGGACTGAGGCAGTGTTGGGAGAAGGATCTGGGTATCCAGATTTTAGAGGACAGTTGGAAGACGCTGGTTTCATCATGGTATGTTTGCTCACCTGAAACACAGTCTCAACTTATCCAGTACAAGTTGCTTCACAGAAATTACTGGACTCCCAGTAAATTAGTCAGGCTGAAGCTTGTGGATAATGACACCTGTTGGAAATGTCAGGAGGAAGCCGGGACTCTAGTTCATATGTTGTACACATGTCGGAAAAATGATTATTTGTGGGACAGGATCATTAATATGGTGAATGATATTTTTAAACTTAATCTTTCTAAATCTCCAGCTGTATGTGTCCTGGGCCTGTTACCTGACAATAATATCCTTTCAAAAAAACAGAGACTGTGGATGCGTCTGTGGCTTTCATAACAGGATGCAGGATAATACTGAGGCACTGGAAGTCATCCAACACCTGTTCTCTCAGGGAATGGACTGAACAAATGTCTAAGATGGCATCATATGAACAGGTTATGTACAGAATTAAGGGGAGAGAAGATATTTTTGAGCAGGTCTGGGGTCCTTTTTTGTTGTACATCGACAATGTCTCCTAGGTATTGTGATAAATGTTCTTTTGGGGGGGGGGTTCATGTGTCGTTGGTATTTTTGTTGTTGTCTTTTTTTTACTTTGAAAGTCAGTAGAGGGAAGAAATTGTCTAATGTCATCAGTGGTCAAGGTTATGTTTTGTTTTTAGGCACCCGGGTGTTTTGCCCCCATCGCTTTTGTTTTTGCTGATGTTTCCCAGGAGGCAGTATATTATTTTGTTTCTCCTGGTGTTTTTTGTTTGTTTGTTTGTTTGTCTGTTTGTATTAGTTATTGTTAGTCCTTATTTGTTGGTTGTTGTTAAGAAACAGACAGAGAACTGACAGTATGATTATTCCAGTTGTATATTTGTTAATGTTTCTGTCCATCCAAAATATGAATAATAATAAAAAAAAAAGTAAATGTCATTGTGTACAAAGATTATTGTATACAGCTGTTTATAGTTATCTGTAGTCTTTGCATTTCTTTTTTGGTTTAAAGACTGAGTTGCTGGTAGGAAAAAATCACCCAGCCACACTTTGACACTAAGATAAAAAGCGGCATTGTGTTACTAACTTTGTATAAGTGAGTTAAACCCGAGGTGCTTTTTCTTCCTGTCGTTTAAGATTCTTGCTCGCTGGCAAATTTAATGTCTGACTCACAAGGATTTTGGCAGAAGAGGAAGAAACAGTAGATCCCATCTCACCAGATATATTTCCTACTCTTTTTCGTTGTACTTTGCAGTTAAAAATTTCCTCATAGACAAACCGTGCCTGAAATTTTTGTGCCAAAGTGTGCAAGGGTTGATATTCTTCTTTTTTCTTTAAAAGTTAAATTCGTTATTTTTGTTTGGATGTAGGATGTGCAACAGTCCAGATTTTAGCTTTCAGAGCAAAGATAAAATGTAATTTCCATTTATTTTTCTGTGACACGATTGTTCTTGTTAAACATTAAATTTGTGCACTTGAATGTATCATGCGTGTTTTTAAACCACTGGACTAAAAGAGCTTTCGCATTTAAAATTTGATGAGGCTCAGTTTTACTATTTTCTTCACTGAGCAATCTGAATTTACTTAAAGCTCCAGTCACACATGCCTACAGACCGACCAGCGACCCACTGGCAACCCAAAAATATGACTTCGAGCAACCGCTAAATCCCTGAAATTCAACTTTTCATTGGTTGGTGATGGAGAATGCATTTTTTTCTCTAGTGACCAGTGATTGCTCACTTATTGCTCAGCCTGAGCTCTACTGTATATAAACTGGATGTTTAAAAAAAAAATCTAAGTGTGAATCTAAAAACTATGAGTTTATTCCAGTTATTAGGTGAAACTTGTTACTCAAGTCTGAAACCTGAGATGGATTTTATATTGCATCAACCCCCCCCCCCCCCCCCCCCCCCCAAACATATTTTCAAGTCTTTAATTGCTGCAGTTTAATGTAAACACAGCATGTAAAATTTCACAGAGAACATAAGAATCAGAATACTTTATTAGTCCCAGAGGAAATTATTTAAATGTTAATAAGTCAGCTTTGGTTCTAAACCTTTCATTATGTATCGATTCACACTTGAGTAAACTCTGAAATAAACCTGGTTATGGTTACCGCCTGTAGCACCCTTACCAATTGCTTTTGTGAAGTGTACAAAGTACCCTCAGATGCATTTTGATCGTACATACTCGAAGGCCATCAAGTTAAAACACAAGGTAAAGCAAAAAAAAAAAAAACTGTCCTCATTGTGCTCACAACACTCACTCTTGGACTGTGTTTCAAATGGCCTTATTTATGCTTTGTTTTATGTTACTGATCAAAACCTCTTCATGTCTTTGTCCTCTGTTGCTTATAGAACAACTGTAAAAGTCTTTTTAAGGAAATGTCACACATGGAAGATTGTCCAGGTGTTTTCTCTCTTCCTTAAAATCTGTGTCTATCTGAGGTACTGGTGTTATGTGCCAAAGCGTAATGATTAGAAATGAGAAGTGTTTACCAGTACACTTATAGCTTATTAAAGTGAGTGAATCTATTTGATTTGCAGTAATATTCATTTCTTATCATATGTCAATCTGTTTTCCATTTTGTTTTACAGCTTCTCCAGGCAAAAGAAACTCACTCGACTCACATCAGTTCTTCCTTCAGCCCCTTCACTATTTATGCACAATAAACAAAGGAGCATAGCACGACAATTTCTGTTCAGCGCCAGACTTGCTTGTAACCTATATCACCAGTTATGTTATGAAAAATGACGTATTAACTACTACAAAACACTGACCTTTGTGGGAATGCTTGGAGCAGACTAACATGTGAGCTGGAGTGTTCTGGGACGTTATATTTGGTCTTTGAATGGCTGCAATCCAGGCCATCTGTCGCCTGTTTGTTACTTCGGAAACATGGCTCGAACAATTTCTCTTCAACGACGTAATCCGATAACAACCGATCTCTTTACCCGTAGGCTTCCCGTGGCTGTCATGCGACCGGCTATTGCAGTTAATAATACAACAGCTTCTTGCCATTTTTTGTGTTTCTTTTTATCGCTGTGTAACTGATTTCAATTGAAAGCCTGCGTGCGCTAGTACCTCTTGCCACGAGTTCCCAGAATCCTTTGCGGTTTTGCCCCTGAATGACGTCACATTTTCAATCTCTATTCATGACGATGTTTATGTGAAGGGTAATTTGGATCTTCTTTTGCTGCTGGTTCAGTCAATATTGTTTGGAGAGAGATCAGACTAACAGCTTTAGAATCAGCACAAAAAGGGCGTAAACATCCTGATCTGTCGGCTTTCAGCCCCAACCATCAGCTGAGAAAGGCGACATCTACCTGATTCTGATCCGGGGGTCCACGCTGTGTGTTTATGTCTTTGTGCAGAATCCGTGTTCCTGCTCTCATTTACTGTCTTAGCTGTTTGGTGGTTATTGAAATTTTGTGATCTTTCACCTGAGATTCTGGAATTTCGGGCAAAATAAATTTATATTAAAAAAATCAATTCAGGATTTTAATGAATCGATTTCACGTTATCCAAGCCAGAATCGATTTTAATCGATGAATCGATTATAAAAACCCACCCCTACTAGGTAGCTCTGTTTTGGAAGTTCAGAGCTACCTAGATCACTTAAATTACACAATTGAAAGTATGAAAGCATATGTGTATTGTTTGTGTATTTATACACAACCATTCATATATAGTCAAATAAAATTTAAAAAAAAGTTCATTTACCTGTTATTACCACACACCAAATCCGGTCGTTGGTACTTGCTGGCTTGTGTAGCCACTAGGTAACAGAAGTTCAACACTGCCCCTAGCATCCTGGAGCACTTCTGTTGTCTTTTGTACGTGTTTTGAGTTTTTATGTGCTTCTGAGTTTTTACGTGTTTTGGAGTTTGTACGTGCTTCGGAGTTTGTACGTGTTTTGGAGTTTTTACGTGTTTTGGAGTTTTTACGTGTTTTGGAGTTTGTACATGTTTTTACGTGTTTTGGAGTTTGTACATGTTTTTACGTGTTTTGGAGTTTGTACATGTTTTTACGTGTTTTGGAGTTTGTACATGTTTTTACGTGTTTTGGAGTTTTTACGTGTTTTGGAGTTTGTACGTGTTTTGGAGTTTGTACGTGCTTCAGGGTTCGTACGTGATTTGAAGTTTGTACGTGCTTTGTCTCTAGGGGCCACCGTAAATATACTTTTATTTATTCACGCCACATAAAATGTAATAAATAAATCATATAATACAAAAACCTACTAGTCACAGTTCAACTTTTAACTATTTAAATTTTCAGCTTTTTCCTTTTAAACCAATTTAAAGTGAAACAACACAAAACACTGCAAATCACAACACAATTAAATATAAATTAAAATATGAAAACCAAAAAAAGATGCATATTCTCTGTCGTATGGGCCTGCATGAATAAACTTTCTGAATCCTTTATCATCTGCAACTGAAAATAGTTGTGGATGATTACTATACCTTTCTATTGTCCCTGGCTCTCTCTTTCTCTGTCTCTCCCTCCCGCTCTGTTCCTGTGCTACTGAGTGTAACTACCGCCCCTCCCCCCTCATCCAAGGCTCGTGTGCGGAGTGCAGTGTTGGTCAAGTTACTTGAAAAAAGTAATCAGTAACTAACTGATTACTTCCCCAAAAAAGTAATTCCGTTACTTTACTGATTACTTATTTTCAAAAGTTTTTAAAAACACGATTTACAACCTGAATAGGTAATAAAGTGATAGATCTTTCAGCCCAATTCTATTTTTTCTGCATAATCCATCATACAAAATGTAATCAAATGGAAAAGTCTTTTTTTTTTACTTGTTTTATCAGTTTTAACCTTTTAACTTTATGCATCAAGTAAAAATTAAATTATATGCACCATTCTCTGACTTGAAGAAAATAGTTTAACATTTAAACCTATTTTCTGCACATTCCAGCACATAAAATAAAATATTTTTTTTGTTTACACTCAATCTTTCAAATAGATGCAAGTAAAACACAGCAGAAAATAAATAAAGTCATTGACTAGTGGTCCTGTTGCTCTATTTTCACCTGTAAAGCAGGAGTGGGGTAGGCGGAGGTTTGCCTGGTGCAGGTGTGCCGCAGCGGTCAGTGGAAGAATCCGCGAGTTTCTCTGTGAATTTCCCATTACGTCGTTGTGCACTCGGTGCTTGTTTAGGGGTTTTTTTCGCTGTAAAAATAAGTTTTCTTCCCACGCACAATGGACACTAATGTTTTTGTCACTTTTTATGGAATCAAACTCAAAGTAAGGTCAGTACTTCCACGCTTCAAACGCTGCACGCTCATACTCTCTCCTGCACTCGATATATTATCCATTGTTGATCTGCACACAGCTGTTGTCACGAATGTCGCACTCGCTTACGTCACTGTCATGAGACATTCTCGCAAAAAAATCACGGTTTTAGTGACGCAGTAACGCAGCGTGCCTACGGGAAAGTAACGTAATCTAATTACCGTTTTTGCGACAGTAATCCCTTACTTTACTCGTTACTTTAAAAAGTAATCAGATTACAGTAACGCGTTACTGCCCATCTCTGGCGGAGTGAAGCGGAAAAAAAGTGCGAGACAGGATAAGAGAAAGAAGGAAAAAAAAAACACGAATCCCAATAAGGAGCCGGCTCACGTCGTTCACTTCAAAGATGCGGCTCTTAGAGCCTTTTCGTTCACGACTGACACATCACTACTGGGATGCACCCTGGATCCAGTGCAGGTGGTGGGAGACAGAAGGACTCTGGCCAAAATAACTTCTCTGATGGACAGAGTCTCCCACCCCGTGCATGTAAATATTTCTGAACTGCAGAGCTCCTTCAGTGACAGACTGCTGCATCCTAGATGCATGAAGGAGCGTTTCTGCAGGTCCTTCCTCTCTACAGCTGTCAGACTGCACAATCAAAACTGCTCCCAACAAACATAGAGGTTTACATCAGTGCTGTAACAACTTCTGCTGTTATAACTTGCACATTACTTCTCTCAGTCTATATATACACGAACTTATTGGAAGTTACATGTCTACTTTTTAATGCACAGGTACAATACACAACCTGCACTTTTCAAAATATTCTAAATATTCTTAACTATTTAAACATCTTTCAGTATCCTGCTCTGTTTGCACACTACAACCTGGGTTTGTATGTAAAATATGTAAAAATTGTGTTTCTGTTCTGTGTCCAGTTCTGTGTGTATTTTTGTTTTTCTTTTTGCTGCTGACGCAACCAAATTTCCCCTTGTGGGACATTTAAAGCATTATTCTATTCTATTTGTACGTATTGGATGTTCAAAGGACAGAAAAATATTCAAGTTTTTTGTCAGATTCTGTCGCTTATGTCACACACATGGAAGAGAGCTGGCCACCTCATTTTGAAGTTTCAGACTAACTCCTACCTCCTGAGAGCAAAGCTGGGTTCTGAAAGAGATCAGATCCTACAAATTTAAATAAATCTTGTATGTGTGGGAGGAGGGAGGGGTGGTTAAGTCAGCCTCTTCCTACTTCCTAGTAGCTCAGAACTCAATAGTGTCTATACAAACATGCTGTAGTAAACAACTACCTCGCACCCCGAATTCAGCTCGAATACATTAAAAATGAAAAAAAAAATATAAAAAAAATACTAATGACCAGAATGCACACACTCAACTTGTTACATATTTGACAACGTAGAAAAACAAGACAACAGTCTGAATGTTTTTATTTGATATTATTGTTTTATTTGAATTATTTTGATATATATGATATTTTGTATATGATTTTTTTTAAAATAACGTGCCAAATCACAAGTTTCCTCCCTGTTTCAAGATTTTAAAAGAAGCAGGGCAGCAGGAAAAAGCCAAAATCATCATTTAATCATTGCTGCCCTTTAAAGCAGCACCTAAAGTGTTTTAAAAAAGCTTTTAACACTGCTGAAAAAAACCTGGAAATTTGGGACTTTTCTGGAGGACTGGGGAGCCCGAATTTCAAATGACTTATCACAGCCTTGTCAAAAGATGAATCATTTGACATCACAGCATTTAAGACATTGTCTGGGGAGCCAAACTCCTTGATGAGGGATTTGGCCATTTTCTTAATGAACTGATTCTTGTCATTTATCAGATTTATGGCGGACTCTGTGCTGCTGAGTTCAGGCTGTATCAACTCTGTCAGATGGTTGATGAGAGTGTGTATTTCTCTTGAAGTACTTGCGATCTTAGCCACAGACTGCATGGTCTTAGACTTACATTTTACAAGAAGTGTCTTAAAGAGCAAAAAGGAGAGGTCAATGGACATTTTCTTAACATCAGAAGACGACCCTGACACAACACCCATCTCTAATATTTCAAAGGAATCTTTAAGAGAGCCTGAAATGCTTGCAGAGCATTTTTCTGGAGAAACACTCTTAGGTTTTGCCATTGGAGGTGAGTCAATGGATACCAGAGAGCATTTTTCTGGAGAAATGCTTCCGGGTTTTGGTGTTGATGCTGCACATTCCTTTCCATTGTTATCTGACTCTGTTCTTATTTCCTGTGTTGGGGTCTGTGTTCTTTTAAGAATGTGCTGGATGTCCCCAGACACCCTCTCAGTTTTAATCATTTGATAACTTTCTTTTTTCTCCACCCACAGTAAAAGTTTTTGCAAAAACTTTTCTGCCGCGTCTTCTATGAGGACATAGAGGACTTCAGGAGAAAAGGGACGCTTTGAGCCATCTACTGTTTGTGGAGTCCTGGAGATGACTGTGTCTGAGAGGGATCTCCCGCTTTGAGCTACGGGAATTTGATGCACTCGACTCGTCATAAACAGATCGAACATTTTAGCTGTTACCTCCTTAGAAAAAGTTCTGATTTCCCCACTACTTTTAATGTTTTCCAATGTTTTTTCGAATATAGGGACTTCTTCTTTCTTTGTGAGTGTATCATATAATTGATTAACGTCTGATCTAATGGTGTCAAAGTCCACTGAAGAAGAACTTGGGTAACAAAGAAGCGTATTTCGGGAAGGGGCTCGATCAGAGTTTGCACTCTGGGGACGAGGAGTTTCAGGTACTGACCCTGGCAGGATGAAAACTATGCTTTCATCAGAGGCCACTGTTTCATACTTTGGGTATTTGCAAAGGTTATTTAGACAAACAAAATATTTCCTGTTTGTCTTTATTGTGTGTTTTAGCTCTTTTTTCATTGTTTCAAACTGTCTTTTTGCAAACATGGAAAAGTGGTGTTTGCGTGCTTTTAGCCCAGTGCTTGAGGTGGATGGCACACATCTGGAGAAGAAGTCTCCTGAATTAAATAATTCTGAATTAGAGGCAGGTTTGTTTGAGCGATATTTCTCACAGGGCTCTACGCTACTTGAATCCATTTCACCAAGTATCTCATGGATGACGTCAACTACAGCCTGTTCTACAGGGGTTAGAGCTCGGATACTTTCGGTTTCAGCAGTTGGTTTTATTTCACCTTCTTTTGCTACACCTGATCCTTCTGGAAGCTCAATTTCTTCCCCCTCCTGATCTGAATTTTCATCCTCTATCATCTCTTCATTGAAGCTCCATGAGCGAGAGGGATTAAGAGAAATCTCAGTGATTGGTGTTTGCACTGAGATGTTTGCATCCGTACTTTCTGTATCAGAATCAAATGGACTGGTATCAGACCCGCTTGTCGGGCGCTGGCAGCGCAGCTTACCTACAAGCTCTTTAAGGCATGAGGCAGCGCGACGAACCATGCGGTGTAGTTTTTTAATATTACTAAATGTACCGCTAACATAAATGGTGGGGTCTTCCGGGAAATCAGGGCTTTGTGCGAGCAGTGCAACTATTGAGCTGATCTTTTCGGAGCTCTCTTCCTCAACCATGCGTGTCAGCTTTACAGCCCTCTTACATCGCTTTTTCGGGACATTAAGAGCGCTGGCAAAGACCGCTGAGATCGAGTCTCCGAGGGACGGCCTTATTTTCCCCTCATCTAAAAGCACCAGACATTCTTTCACGTTACGATCCTGAACATCAGGAAGGGCTATTTTTAGGATGCTGGCAGAGGCAGTCTGAATGATTTCAGAAAGCATGTCAGCAAGAATGCCTTGTATGTTGGCGTTGCATGTGCCACTTTGTATAAAGTACCACTCAATTTCCGAGAGCTTTTTGAAGTACTTATTGATTGGTGGCAAAATCTGGTCTGGCGTGACCACGATTGAATATTCATTTTCCTTTAGCATTGCCATTGCAGAGTCACAAATGTTATTTTCTTGGTTTGTGTTAAAAGCGTGAGACGTTTCCTGAGAGAGCGCCGACTGTTCAACATGTGCCAACAAATGAGCATAATGTCTAAACGTCACATAGGCAAGAGGTATTTAAGGCCTCTTGACGTTGCAGCAGATCATAGCCAATCGAATTTCCTTTCATCTTTCCGTGACGTCACGAGCTACGCATGCGCAGACGCGGCACATGAATAGGGCTTTGGAGTTGACGTCACGCTGCAATGCATTGTGCGAGCGCGGCATCATTTTCGGGGTCTACGAATCAAAACAAACACACTGTGTTGGAACGACGATTACAAGATGCTTAAAAGCAGCTCAACAGAGAATGGACTGTATAGAGACCGATTTCGTTCAGAGGGGAAGCAGCCGTACTTGCAGAAAATAGCTGCATTGGAAATGTGGACCCGTATGAAATACGGCCGTGGAGTAGAAACCCTGAAGACCAACTGCTATTGAGGTAGCCTGACATATTTTTGTACCTTATCTGTGGAATCAGCGCCGTACAAGTCGTCATTCAAACAAAGGTAAGTCAGCTCGAGTACTGCGTGTGAAATGCGTTTGATTTCCCTGCAAACATTCACATTAGGGCAGCATAAATTCATTCATGAGGGGAAATTACAGTGAGAACATGTGGAGGCTGTTAGGTGGATAACATAGTGAGTTCAGTGCATTGCTGTGACATTGTCCTGAAGGATTTAGTTATTCTTTATGGTTAAAGAAATTGCAATGATTTATTCATATTTATTATAAATAATTCTAATTATACATCTTGCTTACATATTTGTATCTTGTGTCACTAAAAATACATTTTATTTTAATTTTATACATTGATTAATGACCTGCAGAATCTCCTTATCATATTAAATGATTCATAATTGTCACTTTATCCTTTCTCCATCTCTAAAGTGATTACATTACACATGACATACTTTAGGTTCATTTTCTGCAGGCAGGTTTCTGACAGAGAACAGGCAGATTTACACTATAACTTGCAGCGATGGACACATAAAGAAATGAAAAATTACATGTATGTGCTAACTTTCTAAACACTTTGTTACATTGATGATAAAGTAGATAAAACACATTTATGTCGGCCTTGGCTCATAGTTCTTGTCTTTAAATGAACTTTGTCTGTGTGTGTTTCAGGTCCTGCACTCAAAGACTGAATGAACCAGCATTGCAGCCATGGGTCACTGTGAGCATCACAGGGAAGGTTGAAGACGCCCACTGCACCTGTAAGGCCGGAGTCGTGGAGACCTGCACCCATGTCAATGCTCTTCTGTTTAATGTAGAAGCAACAGTGTTGATCTGTGGCACAAGGACTGTTACAGATGAACCTGCATACTGGGTTTTGCTGGGTAATATGACCAAGATACAGCCAGAGGTTGGCCATAAGATAGACTTCTCCTCTTCAGCTGCCCAAAAAAAGGCTCTTGATCAAAACATAAACAGACCATCCGTATTGAAGGTAAAAGGAGCCGTCCTCAAAAAAGAAAAATCCCACCTGCTACTGTGGAGGAGTTGTCACTGCTATAATGCCATAATGTTTTATCTTGGGGTCTAGATTTATGCCTGTTGTGCACTGCCATGTAAATAATTTGCATTTACTGAATATGTACTGACTGAGTCCCACTGTTCAAAAATATAATAAAGAAACAAACTAATTTTTGCCTCTTTTTTTTTTTTTTATTAAAACCACTTTATAGAACATCACATCCGTTACAATGTAGAATCCATATCATTTATAGTTTACAAATGACAAAATGTTTACATAAAATCATGAGTGTTTACATGATATCACCCACTACTAACATTACTTTATTTACTGTATCTTTTGAAAAAATACCGCTATTTATACAGCAAAAGACTTAAGAATATTTAACAGGAGCAGGTTTCATTTTTCCCTGGTTTTACTACCACACTGTTCACCAAACCTTCACCATCTTATCCAGGAGGGTCACCTCTTCACCCTGACATGGAAGAAGTAATCTGATTGGCATGGTGGTATGTTTGAAGCAGGTCCCTTGTGTAGCGCTGGAACCCAGTCATGATGTTTCATCCATTTCATAGGCTGGTTTGCTGCAATAATGCCAAATAATTAGCAACTCTATAAATAGAAGGTAGTTCTGCAAAATCACTCAGTAGGATGTTTGTTCTAATTTGCTATGAGCTCAGAGTGCATCGAAAATCAAACTAATAGGCTATAAAGAGTGATATGAACATATTTACAACTTACCGGAATGAAAATGTCCGGAGCACCAACAGATATTTGGAGATGGAAGAGAACTGGATATCAGCTCGTCTCACAGCTGCTATCCAGGCCTTCCTTTGGTAACATCGATACACAAGCGGCCTCATGTTGCTTCCAGGTTGGGAAAGAATGAAAAGACAAACCCTTTTTCAAGCTTATTCTCTTGCCGGTCGTGCGATCGAACATTGCAGCCGACCACACAGCAAGAACGAACCATGGCTGTCGTGTGTGCCTTCGCTCCTTTTTCGCTTGCGCTTTGTTTAGACCCCCAAAATGGGCGGATCGGGCCAAAATCCTTTCCACGCCCACCCCCGTGACATCACGCTCCAAAGCCCTATAAAAGCCCATAACGGGCACTCACAGGCTGTATCCAAATTCAGGGTGTAATTCTTAAACACTTAAAGCTGAAATTCTGCACTGCACATCTTAATTAATCAAACCAAATGACTTATGGACCTGTGTACATGTGCACACATAGTCTGATGGGTGAGTGAAGTTGAACTCATACCAAAGCGACACTATACCTCGTGCTGAGCATGATCCAGGATAAGTGATTTATTCGTCTCCATAAATTTGTGTTGGTTGTGGAAAAACTGAATCTAGACGTTTAGAATTCATGGCGCTGCAGTGCAGTTCTCAGCTATGAACACAGAGGGGCAGTGATGTCACTTCTTTCATCAGTGGCTGATCTGTTCAGAGCAAGAGCCCCAAAAAGTGAGATTTGCTGCTGAGATTTCTTCCCTAACACACAAATAAAGGTCAAAGCAGAGAAACAGGAATAAAGGGAAAAGGACAAATACTCAGGCTGCACAGGCGGCTGCTGAACACATCAGCTGGGAGCTCTGTGGGAAAACAATGGGAGTAGGTTAAGCGCAAGTTTGTGCTTTCCTTTTTTTTTTCTCTTCAAGAATCTCACCAGGTTATCATGTGTTGAGTGTAGGAAAGCATGGTTTTCTTAAATTCCTGATTGCTCTAAATCTAAAAACAGATTATTCACTAATAATTTCTACATCTGTGCAGGGAGTATGAACGTGGCAGAGCCCAGTGTCTGTCAGGAGTTTGATGGCAGATGTGCTTCCAATTCCTGTGAATTGCAAACAGGAGGCTCCTCTGAGTAAAGCTCGCCGTGTCCTCGCTTCAGGCTGTTGGAGGTGTGTGTTTGTCAGTTAAACACAGATTTCTGCTGAGAAACACGCAGACAGGCCTTCCTGTGATGCCTGAATAAATGAGGACGAAAGCTGATTACAGTTTTTTACAGACGCTACGACACATTTCTCAATACTTAGGTCACTTTTGCAAAACTCCTCACACAGTGAGCACAACAGAAGTCTATGTGGGCTAAACTGAGGATCAGTTATCATTGTTTTGGCACAAAATGCATTCAATGACTACATCTCTCAAATTTCATGAATTATTTTCTCACTCAGACACAACAACTGCCAAAAATCTTTGTACGTACAGGACATTTTGCATGTACTTACATACTGTTTTCAAAACTGTTAAACTTATGGTCAAAACAATAACATAATGCAAAACTGAATAAGACAGCAAAATTCAACAGCAATATTTTATTGAAACATATTTTAAATCTAAAAATGCAGTTTAACCAGCCACAGCTGATTCTCATTGTAGATGAACATCTACACAGGTGTTACTCCTTCAATTTCATTACAAAAAGAGACAACTGCTGAATAGGTTTGTTTTGTGATGTAAACATGGACCCAGCCAGAAATGGAGAAGTGGCTGAAAGAGGAAGAAGAGTGGCTGGGAGGGGGCGAGGAATACGTATGCGTGGTGGAAGAAGAATAAGAGGAAGATCAAGAGCTGTAGTCTCAGATGAGATCAGAGCTACTGTAATTGATCATGTAGTAAATCATGGTCACTCAATGAGAGAGGCTGGTCAGAGAGTGCAGCCAAATCTGCAACGCTCTACAGTGGCATCTATTGTTAGAGTTTTCCGGCAAACCAACAGGTAACTTGTATTCTGCAAGGGCATTTGCACATTTCAGAAGTAAATAAGCTTTTGTGTAATTGTTGTTGCATTTCTGCTTAGGACTCAACGGTTACCTCACACAGGAGGGAGAGGACGGATTTTCACTGATGTGCAGGAAACTGCCATTGTTGATATGGTCATCAGAAACAATGGGATAAAACTCACTGAAATTAGACACAGAGTCTTGGCAGACAACGTTACTTTCGCAAATATTCACAGTGTAAGCATAACAACAATTTCTAGAGTCCTGAAAAAACATCAGGTCAGGATGAAACAGTTGTACACTGTGCCTTTTGAGAGGAACTCTGAACATGTCAAGCAACTCAGGAACCAGTATGTCCAGGTAAGATCACAATAAAATACAGATCTGTTTTTGAACAAAACCAAACACACACAAAGACAATTTTTACAAATTTACTACTGTAACAGCTTATGTTGCCTTGTGGATTTATGTTAGAGAGTCATGGAGATTTTCATCTTTGTGGATGAGGCAGGTTTCAACTTGGCCAAAGCACGGCAACGAAGGAGGAATGTGATTGGGAAGAGAGCCACGGTGAATGTCCCGGGCCAGAGGGGTGCCAACATCACAATGTGCGCAGCAATATCCACTGATGGACTGCTGTTACGCAGACCACTAATTGGGCCATACAACACTGAACACATACAATACAACCAAATTTCCCCTTGTGGGACATTTAAAGCATTATTCTATTCTATTTGTACGTATTGGATGTTCAAAGGACAGAAAAATATTCAAGTTTTTTGTCAGATTCAGACGCTTATGTCACACACATGGAAGAGAGCTGGCCACCTCATTTTGAAGTTTCAGACTAACTCCTACCTCCTGAGAGCAAAGCTGGGTTCTGAAAGAGATCAGATCCTACAAATTTAAATAAATCTTGTATGTGTGGGAGGAGGGAGGGGTGGTTAAGTCAGCCTCTTCCTACTTCCTAGTAGCTCAGAACTCCATAGTGTCTATACAAACATGCTGTAGTAAACAACTACCTCGCACCCCGAATTCAGCTCGAATACATTAAAAATGAAAAAACAAAAAATGCTAATGACCAGAATGCACACACTCAACTTGTTACATATTTGACAACATAGAAAAACAAGACAACAGTCTGAATGTTTTTATTTGATATTATTGTTTTATTTGATATATATGATATTTTGTATATGATATATATCTTAAAGCGCCAAATCACAAGTTTCCTCCCTGTTTGTACTGTAAGGTAAAAACAATGCAGTACTACAGAGAAACCCAACAATCAAATGATCCCCCTTTGAGCAAGCACAAGGCGACAGTGGGGAAGAAAAACTCCCTTCTGACAGGAAGAAACTTCCAACGGAACCAGGCTCAGAAAGGGGCAGCCATCCGCTGCGACTGGTTGGGGGTGATGGAAATGGATTTGGTGCTAAAATTCTGCTTCAAGATTTTAAAAGAAGCAAGGCAGCAGGAAAAAGCCAAAAATGTCATGTAATCATTGCTGCCCTTTAAAGCAGCACGTAAAGGGTTTTAAAAAAGCTTTTAACACTGCTGAAAAAAACCTGGAAATTTTGGACTTTTCTGGAGGACTGGGGAGCCCGAATTTCAAATGACTTATCACAGACTTGTCAAAAGATGAATCATTTGACATCGCAGCATTTAAGACATTGTCTGGGGAGCCAAACTCCTTGATGAGGGATTTGGCCATTTTCTTAATGAACTGATCCTTGTCATTTATCAGATTTATGGCGGACTCTGTGCTGCTGAGTTCAGGCTGTATCAACTCTGTCAGATGGTTGATGAGAGTGTGCATTTCTCTTGAAGTACTTGCGGTCTTAGCCACAGATTGCATGGTCTTAGACTTACATTTTACAAGAAGTGTCTTAAAGAGCAAAAAGGAGAGGTCAATGGACATTTTCTTAAAATCAGAAGACGACCCTGACACAACACCCATCTCTAATACTTCAAAGGAATCTTTAAGAGAGCCTGAAATGCTCGCAGAGCATTTTTCTGGAGAAACGCTCTTAGGTTTTGCCATTGGAGGTGAGTCAATGGATACCAGAGAGCATTTTTCTGGAGAAACGCTCTTAGGTTTTGCCATTGGAGGTGAGTCAATGGATACCAGAGAGCATTTTTCTGGAGAAATGCTTCCAGGTTTTGGTGTTGATGCTGCACATTCCTTTCCATTGTTATCTGACTCTGTTCTTATTTCCTGTGTTGGGGTCTGTTCTTTTAAGAATGTGCTGGATGTCCCCAGACACCCTCTCAGTTTTAATCATTTGATAACTTTCTTTTTTCTCCACCCACAGTAAAAGGTTTTGCAAAAACTTTTCTGCCGCGTCTTCTATGAGGACATAGAGGACTTCAGGAGAAAAGGGACGCTTTGAGCCATCTACTGTTTGTGGAGTCCTGGAGATGACTGTGTCTGAGAGGGATCTCCCGCTTTGAGCTACGGGAATTTCAACTCACTCAAGAAAAACTAATGTGCTAATCAGAGCAGAAGAAATGTTTAGCTTTAGGGCGTTGAAGTTTTGTCTACACTGTGGCTCTCTGCCATCTAGCTCAACTAACACACACACAGATAGACACGTTCTTTAATTACATTATTTGATTCCACAAATTGTATTAACATCTGACATTAACTCAACTTACAACTCCCTCGGGGGTTGCCTTGATCCTCCTAAGCATCACTGACAGAATTAACTCTTTCTCACCAATTTCCCTTAGCAACAATACATCACTGCAGTTGTCCACAGCTGGAAGGTCTCAAGAGTGCAAAAGAGTGTAGCTTGGTAACTAGATAGAAGTGCTGGAAATTCTCATTGGATCATGTGTAGCAGCTAATAGCTAGTCATGGTCTTTCTGCTAGGAGGAAGCTGGGATTTAGTTTCTTGTTAAAGACTCTTTGAACAGCTAGTGATTGAAGGCTGTATCTCCTCCACAGCAGTTGTGCCACTTAGAACTCAATTTGATAGAACCACTAGGATACTTTATAAGTGGTTTTCTTTTGAATCCACAAATTTCAGCTGTTTGTATTGTAACTTAAAAATGTTCAAAACCCAAATGTGTTTTTATGGGTTGAGATGTTATTGTTGTTGCTCTTGTGTATTTATTTATTTATTTTTTATCGTAAACTACCCAATTACACCATTCATGAGTAATGGAAGCATTTGCATTGATTCACGATTTCAAATGAAAGCAGCATAAGATGCTGATGGTGCACCAAACTAACCATGACAAGCACAGGCAAAACAATTCTAATGTGCCACACTAAAATGACGCGCCATCTTCTCTGCTTGGTGAACGGATAAAGGTGCGAGGTTGGGGCAGAAAACTGTGCAGTCCTACATCTCGTCTAAACCGTAGTCCTCCTCAGGGAAATCCCCCACAGTCACACTCAGGGGCTTCACAAACGCACCGTATTTGCTCTCGCACTCAAAGTACTGCTTCCCTTCGACACTACAGAGATACAATAAACAAGGCAGAGTCAAAAATCAGGACCAGCGTCACTGAAACTTTGAATTATTTAAAAACAAAGCCAGAAAAAGGCCCTCTTACGTTCCATTGTGTTTGCCCAGTGGTTCATCGTACTTCACACCCACCCAGTAGCCCGGCTTGAAATCTGTTGTTCCTGCAAGAAATGCAACACTTATTGAGCTCTAGCAGGGCATATTAGGAAGACTTTGACTTCACAATAATGATATTATATGAAAAAAGAAGTGCAAACCCCCACCAAAGCAGCTCACTCTCTGGGAAGTATTTACTTTTAAGGAACTAGTATTTTAATTTCCTAGAAGTTTGTAGTGCAGTAAAAATAACACATTTTGGGGTCAACTTGAAAGAAAGGCAGATGTGAAATGTAAGAGTGAGGTCAGAGGTCACTTGCTATAGTTTGACAATACACACCAGACTTGTCATAGTTATAAGCCTTCTTGTCAATTATCAACCAACAAAGTTGATAATCATTAAGTTAACCTTGAAGACCTTGGCAGATGTCAGTTTTAATGGACTGTTAACATGACCCCCCTCTACACCACTACAAAGTTTTAGAAGAATTCATTCAAAACTTTTTAAGCCATCGTACAGACAGAAAGAATGGCACGCATGGAAATGCTAACAACAACATAACCTCTTTGGGGACCTTATTGAAGTTAACAAACTACCTAAACTGAATCACTTTTATTTGCTATGTTTTTGGAGGGTGACACTTGGCGATAGTACTCAGGTAAAGCTGCTTTCAAACTAAACTAGAACATGTTCACCTCACAGGAAATGTAATTAGATTTTCTAGGCAGACTTAAAACCTGCTAATAAAATAGATTAAACAAAACAGTAGGGTTAGGTTAATTGGAAACAATAAATTGCCCATAGGTGTGAATGCAGGAGTGAATGTGAGTGCCAATGTGTTAGCCCTGCGACAGACTGGCGACCTGTCCAGCATGTACCCTGCCTCTCGCCATAAAACAGCTGGGATAGGCTCCAGAGCCCCCCACGACCAAGAAAAGTATAAGCGGAATCGGATGGATGGATGGATGGACAAAACACACAGAATCCAAACGTGATATTTAGCGTACTAAAAAAAAAAAGTTTGTCCTCCACTGACATCACAGATTTGGGAATGGGCCTTAGATAAATCACAGCAAAGTCTGCTCTGCAGGACAGAAAATCCTCAGCAACACAGGGTTTACACTAATGTCCTACACAAAGTAAACCAGCTCAGCTTTATCCACACTTACCAACATACATGACTGTGCCAAGCTTCGTGGGCTGACCGGTAGTGATGGGTCGGTCGCGAACAAAATGGCTCTTAGAGCCGGGTCTTTGACGTGAACGACGCGAGCCGGCTCCTTATCGCGAGCCGTGGGTTTTTTTTTTTTTCTTTCTCTCACTCTCTCTCTCGCACTTTTTTCGGCTTCACTCAGCATGCGAGCCTTGTGCTTTATGCTGGGAAGAGGGGCGGTAGTTGCACTCAGTAGCACAGGAACAGAGCAGGAGGGAGAGAGAGAGAAAGAGAGCCAGGGACAACAACGTCACATTAGAAAGGTATAGTAATCATCCACAACTATTTTCAGTTGCAGATGATAAAGGATTCAGAAAGTTTATACATACAGGTCCATATGACAGAGAATGTGCATCTTCTTTTTGTTTTCATATTTTAATTTATATTTAATTGTGTTGTGATTTGCAGTGTTTTGTGTTGTTTCACTTTAAATTGGTTTAAAAGGAAAAAGCTGAAAATTTAAATAGTTAAAAGTTGAACTGTGACTAGTAGGTTTTTGTATTATATGATTTATTTATTACATTTTATGTGGCGTGAATAAATAAAAGTATATTTACGGTGGCCCCTACAGACAAAGCACGTACAAACTTCAAATCACGTACGAACCCTGAAGCACATACAAACCCTGAAGCACGTACAAACTCCAAAACACGTACAAACTCCAAAACACTTAAAAACTCCAAAACACGTAAAAACATGTACAAACTCCAAAACACGTAAAAACTCCAAAACACGTACAAACTCCAAAACACGTAAAAACTCAGAAGCACATAAAAACTCAAAACACGTACAAAAGACAACAGAAGTGCTCCAGGATGCTAGGGGCAGTGTTGAACTTCTGTTACCTAGTGGCTACACAAGCCAGCAAGTACCAACGACCGGATTTGGTGTGTGGTAATAACAGGTAAATGAACTTTTTTTTAAATTTTATTTGACTATATATGAATGGTTGTGTATAAATACACAAACAATACACATATGCTTTCATACTTTCAATTGTGTAATTTAAGTGATCTAGGTAGCTCTGTTTTGGAAGTTCAGAGCTACCTAGTAGGGGTGGGTTTTTATAATCGATTCATCGATTAAAATCAATTCTGGCTTGGATAACGTGAAATCGATTCATTAAAATCCTGAATCGATTTTTTTAATTGTGTGGATGCTTTAAGCATCCACACTATTGAGTTCCTCTTGGGACTTCCGTACACTTTTGGCACTTAACTACTTCCACAATTTTCAGCCGATTTTCACCGTTCAAATTTTAAACTATTCTGCTATTTCTGCTAATGTGTGCTATGTCTTTTGGTATTTTTCACTATTATACTTTTTAAAATATTAAGCTTAATTTGTCCCATTGAAATGAATGGGAAACTTCTGCAATTCTGCTAAAATTTGCTTGTTTTTGAAACTTAACTATTTCCTCATATTTTCACGTTGAACAACCATTCAAACTTTAAAATGTTCTCAAATTATTGGGCTATTCAGGTATAAATCAGCTTTTTCAAATCTTTTACCGTTTTGCTTTTATGCCTCTTAAAGTTTTCAGTTGCAAAATTGTGATTTTTCACAAAATACATGCGTTGTTATGGTTGCTATGCACTTGGCTTCCAGTGTGCCACTGAAGGTTTTGCAGTCTTCTCTTCATGTCCGAACAACTTCTTGCTACTTGCTCAATTTTCACTCAACTTCCACAAATTATACATGAAAACGTAGGTATTTTTGCTGGCTTTCAGAAAATGTCACTATCATTGTTGTGGGATTTATAGAATTTTGGCAAATCTCCTCAGACCAACACAAAGTCTCAAAACTCTCCATATAAAGTCAATGGAGAGTTTGTTCAAAATCACCGCTGGATTTCTGTAATGAGAGGCATATTCGAATTGTCATATCTCCTTAACGAAGCGAAGTTAAGACATGAGGCTTGTCCCGGTATATCTTCAGACACTCCTGATGCTCACAATTCAAGAATTTTTTTCTCACCTATTACCGTTCTGAGATGAGTTGGACTTGTTTGAGGGTAGGAAATTCGTCCTTCGCTCAGATTTCTTCAGATTTCAAACTCTGGAAATGAACCACTTTTTTCTCTCATCATATCTTTTTGATGGTTTTCCACAGAGACCTGAAAATTTCCATGACTGTTCACCAAAGCCTGCTGTCTCTTACGGTGAAAGAATGATATCGATACTCCAAATAGATTTAGAGTTACAAAGCGTTGTTTGAGGGCAAGTCAAGGCAGTTTTCGCTTCGCTCTACTCCGTTATGGTGCATTACAAGTCAAATATCTTCAATAATTCATATTTTAATGATAAATTGTCAACACTTGAAGATTCTCCCATCTCTTCTGAACAAAAGAATGACCGTTCTAGCCCCTACGGTTAGGAAATTATGGCCATTTGTTTGAGGGGAGTCGTCACTATGAGAAATAGACTGCAATAATCCCGTGTCTCTCTGTGCTGCGTGCACCTGTTTTGGCGGGAAAAAGTACACAGCCTCTCTGATTGGTGGATTCAAATTCAGCAGCTCTCTCCCTGTGTGTGTGTGTGTGTGTGTGTGTGTGTGTGTGTGTGTGTGTGTGTGTGTGTGTGTTTAGTGGGCGAGAGAGAACCCTACCCTTATTTGGCAGCATGTCATTGTAGGATTTAAATTGAATATAGTTAGACTGGTTGACTGGATTAGAGCCTGTGTTTGTGTGTCCCTCTGTGCATTTGTGTTTCAATATGCCTCCATATTTGTAATTTTGTAAGTTATTACTATTCTGCTAAATCATAGTATTTCTGGTACTTTTCGGTACTTGTGCTAAATACAGTATTTCTGCTAAATCATACTATTTCTGCTAAATTATAGTATTTCTGCTTTTTATACTATTTGTGCTAAATTATAGTATTTCTGCTTTTTATACTATTTGTGCTAAAACATAGTATTTCTACTAAATGTAGTATTTATGCTTAATCATACTATTTCTGCTTTTTATAGGATTTGTGCCTAATATAGTATTTCTGCTTTTTATAGTGTTTGTGCTAAAACATAGTATTTCTAGTAAATGTAGTATTTATGCTTAATCATACTATTTCTATATATTACTGCCAGGTCCCCAGGCAGCCAATCCTCTGTGAGGCCTGAGACATTCAAATTTACATATCAGGGCCTGCACGGGTTCCCAGCCAGCCAATCATATCTTAGGCATGACACATTCAAATTTACAAATCAGGGCCTGCACGGCTTCCCAGCCAGCCAATCATATATGTGGGCTGAGGCATTCAAATTTGCATATTGGGGCCTTCGTGGCTTCTAAACCAACCCGTCACCCATGTCATATATCTCTAAAAATTCATATTTTAATGATAAATTGTCAACACTTGACGATTCCCCCATCTCTTCTGAACAAAACGGTGTAAGAATGACCGTTCTGGCCAATACAGTTAGGAAATTATGGTCATTTGTTTGAGGGGAATCCTCACTATGAGAAATAGACTACAAAAATCCTGTCTCTGTGCTGCGTGTGTGCACCTGTTTTGGCGGGAAAAAGTACACAGCCTCTGGATTCAAATTTAGCAGCTCCCAGGCTGCTTGACTGAAAACATGCTTCTCTCTCCCTGTGTGTGTGTGTGTGTGTGTGTGTGTGTGTGAGAGAGAGAGAGAGAGAGAGAGAGAGAGAGACCCTCTTTAGGGCAGCATCTCATTGTTGGAAAAAAATATAATATATTCAGACTGGTTGACTGGCATAGACCCTCCGTGTGTCTCTCTCTCTGTGCATTTGTGTATACATATTTAATTTTGTGTGTATCTGTTGGCTGTTCCTTCTTGTTTTTTAAATTTATTTTTATTTCTTTATTTTTTTTTTCACAGGTGAACAACAATTAGTTTTGAGGGAATTTAACCATGTTCCGTTTTTTTTTTTCAGCTTGTCATCTTACTTTTCCAGTATTTTCACTTAAGTTATTACTATTCTGCTCAATCATAGTATTTGTTCTAAATCATTGTTATTATGCTATATTGTAGTATTTCTGCTAAATCATACTATTTCTACTATATTATATTTTTCTTTCTAAATATAGCATTTCTGCTATATAATTATATTTCTGCTATCTTATAATATTTGTGCTAAACCAGAGTATTTGTGCTGAAACATAGTATTTCTGCCAAATGATAGTATTTCTGTCAAATTATAGTATTTGTGCTAAAACATAGTATTAATTTAAAATTACAATATTCATAGTTCATCACAGTGTCTCTGGTAAATCACAGTATTTCTGCTCTGTTGTACTATTTTTCTAAATCATAGTGTTTCTGTAATGCTTAAGTATTTTTGGCTAAATATATTCTTTCTGTTATCTTATACTATTTCTCCTAAATTCTTGTATTTTTGAGAAGTTATCATGTTTCTGGTAAGTTACAATATTTCTGCTAAGTTCTGCTATGCTATTGCATTTCTGCCAAGTATTATGTTTCCTCTAAGATATTGCAGTTCTGCTAAGTTATTCCATTTTAGCAAACTTCTTTTGCTTCTGCAAAGTTTTTACAATTTCTGCAACTTTTCAGCTTTTTCAGCTAGTTTTTGCATACAGCTTCAGCTTTAAAGCATCCACACTGCATTTTCGCAGGAAATGCAAATTTTTCTAGTATAAATTTATTTTGCCCGAATTTCCAGAATCTCAGGTGAAAGATCACAAAATTTCAATAACCACCAAACAGCTAAGACAGTAAATGAGAGCAGGAACACGGATTCTGCACAAAGACATAAACACACAGCGTGGACCCGCGGATCAGAATCAGTTAGATGTCGCCTTTCTCAGCTGACGGTCGGGGCTGAAAGCCGACAGCTCGCTGATCCTGATCTGTCGGCGGGTCCGCGCTTTGTGTTTACGCCCTTTTTGTGCTGATTCTAAAGCTGTTAGTCTGATCTCTCTCCAAACAATATTGACTGAACCAGCAGCAAAAGAAGATCCAAACTACCCTTCACATAAACATCGTCATGAATTCACTCTGACTTTTGCTGTTTTGCTAACACCAGGATAAAATCACACTTCATGCACAGCTCTCTTTCTCTCTCTCTCTCTGTCTGTCTGTTTTCTGCATTATTCGCTTGCTTGTTACGCACAAGTCTACCGTTATTTGCAGCGCTGTCGGCCGCTGGGTTTTTTTTTTCGTTTTACATATTTCCGAAAAGAAAACCTAATTCAATACTGAACAAATGGAAACTTTTTAAAATTATGCAAAATGCAAAACGCTTAGCCGTGTCTCTAATAAAACCGCTGTAACTTCAGAGGTAACGTTCATATGTTCATTAATGGTATTCTTTCGTTTTTGATGTACTGCAGAATATTTTTATAAAATCCCAGGCCAGGAAAATCACCTTCATGTTTTTCTGTCTTTTATCTTCAGCTACTTTGACACGAAGGCCTCGCTGTGACGCTCACACCTTTGATAAAGTCTCGAAAGTGTCAGCTTCCTTTTTATAGATACAAAAATATGTAAATGTACTGATCTGAATTATACTATTTCTGACTGTCAAAATTTCCCAGATTCAAATCGAATCGAATCAAATCGTGGATCGAATCGATTCGGGACCTTGTGAATCGGAAACGAATCGATTCTAGAAATCAGTGACGATACCCAGCCCTACTACCTAGATCACTTATGCTAGAAATGCTAGAAATGAGTTTTGGAGTTTGTATGTGCTTTTTGGAGTTTGTACGTGTTTTGTCTCTAGGGGCCACTGCATATATTTATATATAAACATATATAAATAAAACCACTTTTTTTTTTTACATTAGTAATTCCTTTTGTGCATAATTTTATATTATTGTTAATAATAAATAAATTAAAGCAACAAAACAACCTGAAGAGCCGGTTCGGAGCCGAAAGAGCCGGCTCGTTTTAGTGAGCCGAACCGAAAGAGCCGGTTCTCTAAAAAGAGCCGGAAATCCCATCACTACTACGTAGAGAAGGATCCTGGTGTGATTTGTCTCTCAGAAACAGTTCATAACTTCCCTTCAACTCATTCATATCACCTAAAAGGTAAACCTGTTTCTCCATCACCTGTTCAGCTCAGCTGGTTTCCTCTTTCAAGCGCAAAGTGGGCAATAAACAAACAAGAGAGACGGGACTTGCGTCAGAAAAGCAGATTATCTGATCATTTGTTTGATCTATTGAATTTATTTATTGAAAATGACTTGAAGAAAGACAAGAACATTTGTTGTCTTTTCTTTATTTTGTGCCAAATTAGTTCCAAATCAATAAATGAGCGGTAGAAGCTACGGTTCACAGATGGAAAATGTAAAACACTCACTTGCCACAGAACATGTTGCTTTTTGGTCAATGTGACGGACCAAAAAGCAACAACGTTATTGTATCCAATTGATCCCTATGAGCGACCGTGGAGAGGAAAAACTCCCTGGCAGAACCAGGCTCCAGGAGGGCGGCCATCTGCCTCGACTAGTTGGTGGATAAGTGAGTGTTTTTTGTGCATATTACATATTTACTTACTGTGCATGTTATATCAAATAATTAAATGACATATTTACTTACCTGAAGCAGATGTGATGTGCATAATTAGCTAAGGGGACTCAGGGCACGGCATTTATTAATAATTACATTTCATTATCTATATCTTTACCACACATTTGCCACACAGGTGTAGATACTGTAGGTGGAGTGAATGCCTAAATTGTACTGATTAGAATATCGTGGACATTCAATGCTAAGATTCAGCATACTGAATTAAATAGTGAAGCTGAAGGATGAACGCTAACTTTTTTCCACTCAGTCAAAGTTAACGTGAGGACTCCCGATATCCCGGATAAGGACAAGTCACGTGTAATCACATGGCAGGATGCTGTAAAAGGACCAAACTTTTGTCAGGAGAACAACTGAGATAATCCATCCACAATATAAGGGTTAGTCATTAATGCATCGCCTGGGCTGTAGTTACATCGTAAGGTTTGGGGACATTCCCCCAAAAAACTGACTGAGTTTTAAAATGCAGTAATAAAAACCGAGGAAGCAGACAGTGATCACTGACTGTTTTTAGGGGCTTGTTGAGATTAAATAGAACAAGATATTAAGCATTAAAACATGTTAAAAACACAACAGCTTTATTAAACGTAGAGTAATTTGGGCCCGGAAGCAGGATTTATTATGTCATCACTTAAAGACCGGATAGTTAAACCATGAGCTAATTAAAAGTAAAATAAAAATTTAAACTGGATACAAATATTTTAGGCAGAAGTAGTTAAAAAAATTTGTGAAAATGCCACACAATAATGAGCAGCCTTCAAAGTGGTTTCTGAATGTGAAGGCTGCTCATGTATGCTGTGCGGCTTACCTGTGTCTGCTGTTTCTGAAATACGTCTCTGAGTCTTCTTTCCACTTCACAACGGGATTTATCTGAGACGCTTTCTTCCCACATCTTTTTGAATTTCCTCTGTTTGACCAGGTCTTTTAGGATGGCCTTTCCATGAGCTCTGCAGAGAGATGCAGTTTTAATCAACACTTTAGTTTCTAAGTAAATGCAGAGAATTTATCAAAAGAAAGTAAAATAGAAATGTCAGCCTATAATTGTTAAAAGTTCACACTGACCTGACTTCAGAGGAAGCATCCTGACACAGTTCACTGACAGCCAACAGGAAGCATTTGGTGAAAATCTGTCCTGCAGACAGGACTTTCTCCGCTTCCATGAATTTATTGATGATAAGGAGCCCCAGTGCGGCACCAGCTCTCACGAGAACACTCTTATGTCTGAGGAAGGAAACACAGACAAATCCACTCAGTGTGTTTGATTTTCACCTGATCTGATTGTGATGCTGGGGTCACAGATACACTTCACAGGTGTGAACTTACTTCAAACCCATAGTCACCAGGCTGTTTAGAAAGCGACTCGGGCTACAACCGTGAACCAGAGCTGTCAGAGCTTCCTTGGCATGCTGCTGAATGAACACATTGGTGTTTGCCCTTGCAAACACCCGGAGTAAACTCTCACAGGTCCATTCAGCTTCTTTGTCCATCCTCTCTCTGAGGTGTACACACAAATATATTACGGTGTCCAGTGCCGCACAGGACACACAAGAGCGATTGTTTTTAATCTAAAGAATCAGAGGAAATTTCAGCAGTTAGAAATCAAACCTGTTACAAAACTGCATGAGACAGGGCACGCTTGCAAACATGGACAGAAGAGAGTGGCAAAAACACAGATGTAGAGAGAAAAACAGCTGGTATACCTCTTGTGTCACCCCCAAGCAAACTGTACGGAGGTTTAACTCCAACTCCTTTTGGTGATGCCGCGCCAGGGTGCGAATGTATCGTAGCCCCTGTATCTTTTTTTTCCTGTAGGAACATCAAATAGTTTTAAAACTCATATCCTCACATTAAAATGAAAATAATTAATGATAACAGAAGAAAATCATTTTACCAGTCGTCCTGACTCAGCAGGCTGAGGCTCAGCCGGAGAGTCTCTGAAGGATTCGAGACTGGCTGAAGCTCCTCCCCTAACTTTTTGTCAATTGACAGGAGGTACCCCATGATAAGCCCTTTAAAGTCCACCTCTGGAGGGTGTCTAACAACCCTTCGAGGTTTCCTTTGTTCTGGAGCTGGAGTTTGAGGAGGAGCTGGAGGAGCTGGAGGAGCTGGAGGAGCTGGAGGAGCTGGAGTTCGAGCAGGGGCTGTAGCTCCAGCCCCTGCTCGAACTCCAGCTCCTCCTCCAGTTTGAGGCGCTGGAACTCGAGGGGGGGGCCGGAACTGGAGCTCCAGGAGGAGCTGGAGCTCGAACAGGGGTCGGAGCTACAACCCTTGCTCGAGCCCCAGCTCCTCTTCCAGCTCGTGGAGCTGGAACTCGAGGGGGGGCAGGAACTGGAGCTGGAGCTCGGGAAGGAAGAAGCCGCCGCCGAGCTGCAAGGGTTTGGGGCAGGTAGGCATCCACAATTTTTTGACGTGTTTGCTCCAATGCCCTAACCATATGTTGGGCTGTCACCAGCCTGACACCACCGGCGACTTCTTTGTCTGCACAGATTAGATCATGAAATATTTATTACTCACATTTCAGTTTGTTTGCAGCTGAAAATGAACAAGACAAAAGTGCACTTTAAAGGGGAGAGCAAACCATGTATGTCTATAAGTGTGTTTATTAAATTAAAGTACAAGTTTTCAATTCAACATAATCAGTCTTAATTAACCATTTACCAAAATTTGTATTCAAATAAAACCAAATCACAGGCTGGATAAAAAGTGAAGCTGAAATGTCAAACTTTTCACCTCTATAGATATTTTACCATGGCAACACCCAAACATTCAATGTGTTTTAGCAATGTGTAAACTCTGGTTGGAGGGTTTATCTCGCACACAACAGCTGATTAAAAGTCTGAAGGGTTTAAATGTCTGACATTCTGACTCTTTACTGCGTCGATATAAGAACTGACCTGTTTCTCTGTAGTTTTTTGACCTCACTGGAATCTGACTTCTGTGAGGTCGAGAGGATGATGGAGGACACGGAGCAAATGGTGGAGGAGGAGAGGGTGTCTTAACTAATGGGATAGCCCTGAGCTCCTCGGGAGTGCGACTGTCTCGAGGTGTTATTGAACTTCCATCAGAGCTCAATGAAGATGCCAAGCTCAATTCCCGCTGCGGCTGCACCTCCCCAAAAATTTCACCAAGTGGATACAGGCTGTCCCTGGGTGTTTCTCTAAAGGCTGTCACGTTTCCAACAGCCACCCTGGATTCCAAGTGACCATTGAAAATCCGGTCACGGATCCGATTTTGTAAGTCCTCTACAGGACCTGGAATGTGCAGAAAATAGGTTTAAATGTTAAACTATTTTCTTCAAGTCAGAGAATGGTGCATATAATTTAATTTTTACTTGATGCATAAAGTTAAAAGGTTAAAACTGATAAAACAAGTAAAAAAAAAAAGACTTTTCCATTTGATTACATTTTGTATGATGGATTATGCAGAAAAAATAGAATTGGGCTGAAAGATCTATCACTTTATTACCTATTCAGGTTGTAAATCGTGTTTTTAAAAACTTTTGAAAATAAGTAATCAGTAAAGTAACGGAATTACTTTTTTGGGGAAGTAATCAGTTAGTTACTGATTACTTTTTTCAAGTAACTTGACCAACACTGCACTCCGCACACGAGCCTTGGATGAGGGGGGAGGGGCGGTAGTTACACTCAGTAGCACAGGAACGGAGCGGGAGGGAGAGACAGAGAAAGAGAGCCAGGGACAATAGAAAGGTATAGTAATCATCCACAACTATTTTCAGTTGCAGATGATAAAGGATTCAGAAAGTTTATTCATGCAGGCCCATACGACAGAGAATATGCATCTTTTTTTGGTTTTCATATTTTAATTTATATTTAATTGTGTTGTGATTTGCAGTGTTTTGTGTTGTTTCACTTTAAATTGGTTTAAAAGGAAAAAGCTGAAAATTTAAATAGTTAAAAGTTGAACTGTGACTAGTAGGTTTTTGTATTATATGATTTATTTATTACATTTTATGTGGCGTGAATAAATAAAAGTATATTTACGGTGGCCCCTAGAGACAAAGCACGTACAAACTTCAAATCACGTACGAACCCTGAAGCACGTACAAACCCTGAAGCACGTACAAACTCCAAAACACGTAAAAACTCCAAAACACGTAAAAACATGTACAAACTCCAAAACACGTAAAAACTCCAAAACACGTACAAACTCCGAAGCACGTACAAACTCCAAAACACGTAAAAACTCAGAAGCACATAAAAACTCAAAACACGTACAAAAGACAACAGAAGTGCTCCAGGATGCTAGGGGCAGTGTTGAACTTCTGTTACCTAGTGGCTACACAAGCCAGCAAGTACCAACGACCGGATTTGGTGTGTGGTAATAACAGGTAAATGAACTTTTTTTTAAATTTTATTTGACTATATATGAATGGTTGTGTATAAATACACAAACAATACACATATGCTTTCATACTTTCAATTGTGTAATTTAAGTGATCTAGGTAGCTCTGTTTTGGAAGTTCAGAGCTACCTAGTAGGGGTGGGTTTTTATAATCGATTCATCGATTAAAATCGATTCTGGCTTGGATAAAGTGAAATCGATTCATTAAAATCCTGAATCGATTTTTTTAATATAAATTTATTTTGCCCGAAATTCCAGAATCTCAGGTGAAAGATCACAAAATTTCAATAACCACCAAACAGCTAAGACAGTAAATGAGAGCAGGAACACGGATTCTGCACAAAGACATAAACACACAGCGTGGACCCCCGGATCAGAATCAGGTAGATGTCGCCTTTCTCAGCTGACGGTTGGGGCTGAAAGCCGACAGCTCGCTGATCCTGATCTGTCGGACCCGCCGACAGATCAGGATGTTTACGCCCTTTTTGTGCTGATTCTAAAGCTGTTAGTCTGATCTCTCTCCAAACAATATTGACTTAACCAGCAGCAAAAGAAGATCCAAATTACCCTTCACATAAACATCGTCATGAATAGAGATTGAAAATGTGACGTCATTCAGGGGCAAAACCGCAAAGGATTCTGGGAACTCGTGGCAAGAGGTACTAGCGCACGCAGGCTTTCAATTGAAATCAGTTACACAGCGATAAAAAGAAACACAAAAAATGGCAAGAAGCTGTTGTATTATTAACTGCAATAGCCGGTCGCATGACAGCCACGGGAAGCCTACGGGTAAAGAGATCGGTTGTTATCGGATTACGTCGTTGAAGAGAAATTGTTCGAGCCATGTTTCCGAAGTAACAAACAGGCGACAGATGGCCTGGATTGCAGCCATTCAAAGACCAAATATAACGTCCCAGAACACTCCAGCTCACATGTTAGTCTGCTCCAAGCATTCCCACAAAGGTCAGTGTTTTGTAGTAGTTAATACGTCATTTTTCATAACATAACTGGTGATATAGGTTACAAGCAAGTCTGGCGCTGAACAGAAATTGTCGTGCTATGCTCCTTTGTTTATTGTGCATAAATAGTGAAGGGGCTGAAGGAAGAACTGATGTGAGTCGAGTGAGTTTCTTTTGCCTGGAGAAGCTGTAAAACAAAATGGAAAACAGATTGACATATGATAAGAAATGAATATTACTGCAAATCAAATAGATTCACTCACTTTAATAAGCTATAAGTGTACTGGTAAACACTTCTCATTTCTAATCATTACGCTTTGGCACATAACACCAGTACCTCAGATAGACACAGATTTTAAGGAAGAGAGAAAACACCTGGACAATCTTCCATGTGTGACATTTCCTTAAAAAGACTTTTACAGTTGTTCTATAAGCAACAGAGGACAAAGACATGAAGAGGTTTTGATCAGTAACATAAAACAAAGCATAAATAAGGCCATTTGAAACACAGTCCAAGAGTGAGTGTTGTGAGCACAATGAGGACAGTTTTTTTTTTTTTTGCTTTACCTTGTGTTTTAACTTGATGGCCTTCGAGTATGTACGATCAAAATGCATCTGAGGGTACTTTGTACACTTCACAAAAGCAATTGGTAAGGGTGCTACAGGCGGTAACCATAACCAGGTTTATTTCAGAGTTTACTCAAGTGTGAATCGATACATAATGAAAGGTTTAGAACCAAAGCTGACTTATTAACATTTAAATAATTTCCTCTGGGACTAATAAAGTATTCTGATTCTTATGTTCTCTGTGAAATTTTACATGCTGTGTTTACATTAAACTGCAGCAATTAAAGACTTGAAAATATGTTTGGGGGGGGGGGGGGGGGGGGGGGGGGTTGATGCAATATAAAATCCATCTCAGGTTTCAGACTTGAGTAACAAGTTTCACCTAATAACTGGAATAAACTCATAGTTTTTAGATTCACACTTAGATTTTTTTTTTTAAACATCCAGTTTATATACAGTAGAGCTCAGGCTGAGCAATAAGTGAGCAATCACTGGTCACTAGAGAAAAAAATGCATTCTCCATCACCAACCAATGAAAAGTTGAATTTCAGGGATTTAGCGGTTGCTCGAAGTCATATTTTTGGGTTGCCAGTGGGTCGCTGGTCGGTCTGTAGGCATGTGTGACTGGAGCTTTAAGTAAATTCAGATTGCTCAGTGAAGAAAATAGTAAAACTGAGCCTCATCAAATTTTAAATGCGAAAGCTCTTTTAGTCCAGTGGTTTAAAAACACGCATGATACATTCAAGTGCACAAATTTAATGTTTAACAAGAACAATCGTGTCACAGAAAAATAAATGGAAATTACATTTTATCTTTGCTCTGAAAGCTAAAATCTGGACTGTTGCACATCCTACATCCAAACAAAAATAACGAATTTAACTTTTAAAGAAAAAAGAAGAATATCAACCCTTGCACACTTTGGCACAAAAATTTCAGGCACGGTTTGTCTATGAGGAAATTTTTAACTGCAAAGTACAACGAAAAAGAGTAGGAAATATATCTGGTGAGATGGGATCTACTGTTTCTTCCTCTTCTGCCAAAATCCTTGTGAGTCAGACATTAAATTTGCCAGCGAGCAAGAATCTTAAACGACAGGAAGAAAAAGCACCTCGGGTTTAACTCACTTATACAAAGTTAGTAACACAATGCCGCTTTTTATCTTAGTGTCAAAGTGTGGCTGGGTGATTTTTTCCTACCAGCAACTCAGTCTTTAAACCAAAAAAGAAATGCAAAGACTACAGATAACTATAAACAGCTGTATACAATAATCTTTGTACACAATGACATTTACTTTTTTTTTATTATTATTCATATTTTGGATGGACAGAAACATTAACAAATATACAACTGGAATAATCATACTGTCAGTTCTATGTCTGTTTCTTAACAACAACCAACAAATAAGGACTAACAATAACTAATACAAACAGACAAACAAACAAACAAACAAAAAACACCAGGAGAAACAAAATAATATACTGCCTCCTGGGAAACATCAGCAAAAACAAAAGCGATGGGGGCAAAACACCCGGGTGCCTAAAAACAAAACATAACCTTGACCACTGATGACATTAGACAATTTCTTCCCTCTACTGACTTTCAAAGTAAAAAAAAGACAACAACAAAAATACCAACGACACATGAACCCCCCCCCCAAAAGAACATTTATCACAATACCTAGGAGACATTGTCGATGTACAACAAAAAAGGACCCCAGACCTGCTCAAAAATATCTTCTCTCCCCTTAATTCTGTACATAACCTGTTCATATGATGCCATCTTAGACATTTGTTCAGTCCATTCCCTGAGAGAACAGGTGTTGGATGACTTCCAGTGCCTCAGTATTATCCTGCATCCTGTTATGAAAGCCACAGACGCATCCACAGTCTCTGTTTTTTTGAAAGGATATTATTGTCAGGTAACAGGCCCAGGACACATACAGCTGGAGATTTAGAAAGATTAAGTTTAAAAATATCATTCACCATATTAATGATCCTGTCCCACAAATAATCATTTTTCCGACATGTGTACAACATATGAACTAGAGTCCCGGCTTCCTCCTGACATTTCCAACAGGTGTCATTATCCACAAGCTTCAGCCTGACTAATTTACTGGGAGTCCAGTAATTTCTGTGAAGCAACTTGTACTGGATAAGTTGAGACTGTGTTTCAGGTGAGCAAACATACCATGATGAAACCAGCGTCTTCCAACTGTCCTCTAAAATCTGGATACCCAGATCCTTCTCCCAACACTGCCTCAGTCCCCCCAAATTGGGAGAGTGCGCCTCTCTGAAGATCCCATAGAATTTGGATGCCCTGATTCTATTACTGCCAGGGGCTGCAAACATCTTCTGAATACTCGATGGAGGGTCTGGATTATTATTCAAAATGGTTTTAATACAGTGTCTTATTTGAAAAAACCTCCAAATTTCCCTTGGATCCCACTTAAATTCTCGTCTGATTTCTGCAAACGATTTCATGCCAGTCTGCCCAAATAAATCCCCCATCTGATTGATACCTGTCCTAGCCCAAGCCTCCCACCAGACCGGTTTCCTACCAATTAATATTTTCTTATTATACCAGATAGAGGCTCTAGCGGTAAGATAAGGGCTAATGTTGGTATATTGGTGAGCTCTAAACCAGGTATCTTGCATGAAAGCCAATACTGGATCTTTAAACGGTACTGGTCTTCCCTTCTGAGTAAGGAAGGCCTCTAAAGACGAAGGAGCCACAAGACTTTCCTCAATCGCAACCCATGATGGCTTCTCCGTAAAGGAATTATGTATCTTAACTAACTGAGAGAGGGAGAAAGCATAATGATACCAGACCATCTTGGACAATGCCAACCCGCCACTGTCTTTAGCAGCATATAATTTGGACCGATTAAAAGATGGCTTTTTGCCTGCCCACACAAAACCCTCCACACATGTATTATAAAGCTTTAGGAAATTATGTGGGACTGCTATCGGTAACATGTGAAGAAAGTACTGAAGTTTAGGGGCAATAATCATCTTCACCAAATTAATTCTGCCCAAAAGGGACAGATTTATTTTAACCCAATTCTGCAACAGCGGACGAATGTTTTGAAGCACTGGGGAGATGTTTACTTGCATTATGTTGTCTAAACCAGGGGTCAGTTTAATCCCTAAGTAAGTCAAACCCTTGGGCATCCACTTGAAATGCCATGAGCTCCTCATAACTGGCGGACACAATTTAGAAATGGGCATAACTTCCGACTTAGACCAATTTATGGTGTAGCCAGAGATTACAGAAAAGGAATCAATAATTGAGGAAATTGCAGGAACGGCCTGTTCTGGGTTACTTGAGATCAGTAAAATGTCATCTGCATACAAAAAAGTTTTATGTTCTTCTTGACCCATATCCACCCGTCTGATTTGCTTACATTCACGTAATGCAATAGCCAAAGGCTCCAAAAACAGGGCGAAAATGAGAGGTGATAAGGGTGAACCTTGTCTAGTACCCCGACTTAACGAAAAGGAGGGTGACATTATCCCATTGGTAGTAACTGTAGCCATTGGATCTGTGTATACCACCTGAATCCACTGCCTAAAAAAGGGACCAAAACCGAATCTCTTCAACGTATAAAACAGAAAGGGATACTCAACTTTATCGAAGGCCTTCTCTGCATCTAAGGAGAACGCGACGACAGGGTCTAAATTAGTCCTGCTCTTCCAGAATATGTGCAATAACCTACGTAGATTATCTGCAGAACTTCTGTTTTTCACAAAACCGACCTGATCCCTATGCACCAAATAAGGAAGAACTTTCTCAAGCCTAAAAGCTAGTATCTTAGAAATAATTTTTTCATCCACATTAATTAATGAAATTGGGCGATAATTCCCACAATACTGTGGGTCTTCCCTTTTTTATGTAATAATGTGATCACTGCCGATCGCATACTAAATGGTAGTCTCCCTCTTTGAAACGCATCTTGATATACCAACAGTAGTCTTGGAGCTAATTCGCCCATGAACACCTTATAAAAATCTGATGGAAATCCATCGTTGCCTGGAGATTTGCCCAATCTAAGACTGCCAATTGCCTGCTTAACTTCAATTAGTGTAATCTTACCTTCTAATACAGTTCTTTGATCTTCAGACAGGCTGGGAATTTTAATAGAAGAGAAGAAATCTGACAGCCTCTGTTCCTCCACCAATCCATTAGAGGTGTAAAGCTCCTGATAAAATTTAGTAAAAGTATCATTAATTATTCTTTTTTACTGGTGGTCAACTTATTATTATTACTAGGAACAAAAATAGATGGTATAAGGTTGTCAATTACAATATTTGTATTACCTATAGTCCGCACAATGTTACAGACTTCATGAAAAAATTGTGGCTGGGGAGAATTGGGAGCATATATGTTGACCAATGTCATTTTCCGCCCCTGTAAACATGCATCCAAAACCACCCATCTACCCTCCTGATCTGTATAATGCTTAAAAACCTGAAAATCCAAGTTTCTTCTGATCAATATGACCACCCCTCTTTTTCTAGCCGAAAATGCACTAAAATAAACTTGCGCCACCCAATCTCTTTTAAGCTTTAATGATTCCGCCTCATCGAGATGGGTCTCCTGAATCAGGGCTATGTCTGTCTTTTTCTGCTTCAAGTATGTGAGGATTTTCTTCCTTTTAATAACATTATGACAACCCGCTATATTCCACGACACTATTTTACATAACTCCATAACACCACGCGAGCCAAGTTATTGTACAGATTTATCCAGAAGAAAATCCCATTTACCCATATAACAAATCTTAAAGCCAGTTACATGAGACAACCCAGTGGTCCAAAAAATAGGTCTATACAGGACAGTTGGCACCATAGCATCAAAACGAACAACAAAACAAAACACAGTTGAAAAGAAAAGAAAAAGAGGAAAAAAAAAACACCATGAAATCGTTGGTCCGTGCCACTCAAAAATCCCATAATGGCATCCCTCCTCACGTCTCCCCCCCCCCCAAAAAAAAAAAAAAAACCCCACAGAAGTAAACTAAGCCTTAGCTTATAAAATCCTCTTAATCTACATCACCCGGAATGTTAGCCGAATCTAGGCCGCTCAGAATTGCTTAGCCTCTGCTGGGTTGGAAAACTGACGATACTGGTTATCCACTGAAAAAGTCATAACAGCCGGAAAGCGAAGGGAATAGCCAATATTGCACTGTTGCAGCAAGCGACGCACCTCGTCAAACTTCCGGCGTTTTTCTTGTACCTCCTGTGCATAATCCTGGAAAAAACGAACTCTCATGCCTTTCCAAATGATCTGCTTCTTTTTTCTGGCAGCCGCCAGTACGGACATCTTGGCTTTATCCCGTAGGAAGCGAACGATGATATGTCTCGGTCTGGAGTCCGCAGCTGGCTTCGGAGGTGCTGGCCCCACCCGATGGATTCTGTCTATTTCGTAGTAATCTCCCATCTCAATGTCCAGAGCCTCAGACAACAGATTCTTCACGCAATCCTCAAGATTACGGCCTTCGGTTCCTTCTCTAATGCCCGATATTCTAATATTCTGGCGCCGTGAGAAACCCTTGAGCGCCGTTACTTTTTCCTGCAGCCGCTGGTTCTGTATCTTCAAGTTCTTACTTATTGAGCTAGCTTTAGCCTCTTCGTCCTCCAAACGAGAAATTCTTGTCTCTGTTTCGTCCACCCTCGCGCCTAGGCTATTCACAGCTTCCCTGAGAGACTCAATTCCACCTTTCACCCCCGTCATGTCTTGTGCTACCTGCTCAAGCAGAGATCTTATAGAAGTCAGCTCGGCCGCCACACCATCTTGGGAAGGACACCTGGCATCCACACCATCAGGTGTCTCCGCCATAGTAGTTAGCGAAGTAGCCTGAGTGTTGTGTGCTTTCCCTCGCGGCATAGTCGGATCGTTGCGTGTAAAGTAATGACTCTTCTGACTCCTTCCACAGAATTTGCCAGGGCAGACCCAAAGTAAGACAAATGACCGGCTCTAACTTATTTTTAACAAGGTTTAGGGGGGGTGGAGTGCGCGCCTCCAACTTATGCTGCCATCTTGGGCGGACGTACCACGTGACTCCCCACAATGACATTTACTAAACATGCAGAGCCAACACACACAGGAGTACGAGAAAATAAACTTTATTTTAACTGAAGGTGTCCCGGGAGGGTAGAAGGAAAACACGCGTGAAACTAGAGAAACCAAGGGACCGGGAGATGAGTCGTGCAGGAACGCCGAAACAGGACTGTGGGAGGCTGCAACAGAAAAAGGAAAAGAATTATTGGGGCGCGGGGAAATAGCAGCATACGTGGGGGAGAGTATGAGTCTTACGGTGAAAGCGGGGCCGTGGGAGCCCAAGGGAGGGGTGAGGGTCCGCGGGGAGCTCCAGGAAAGTCGAGGTGACGAGTACTGAAGGCGATCCGAACTCCAGACGGGCAGGTGGACAGGCAGGTGGCTCAAAAAAACACGCCGAGCTGTTATCTGAGTGCACAGGACAGAATTAGCGCTCGTTCAGACAAATTAGAGTTTTCACAATCGCTTTCCCGCAGGTGTACGTTACCGCTGTGAGACGACTAACGGACTGGCGTGGAGCAGCAGGCTGGGCTGGATCAAATAGTCCAGCTGATGATCGCCTGGGATGGGATGCAGGTGTGGAGTTAACAGCCACGCCCGTGGGCATGGGCATCCCATCAGCTCCTCGGACGCCGGGCCGCGGACCATGACAAGCACTCTTTCTCACCAATTTCCCTTAGCAACAATACATCACTGCAGTTGTCCACAGCTGGAAGGTCTCAAGAGTGCAAAAGAGTGTAGCTTGGTAACTAGATAGAAGTGCTGGAAATTCTCATTGGATCATGTGTAGCAGCTAATAGCTAGTCATGGTCTTTCTGCTAGGAGGAAGCTGGGATTTAGTTTCTTGTTAAAGACTCTTTGAACAGCTAGTGATTGAAGGCTGTATCTCCTCCACAGCAGTTGTGCCACTTAGAACTCAATTTGATAGAACCACTAGGATACTTTATAAGTGGTTTTCTTTTGAATCCACAAATTTCAGCTGTTTGTATTGTAACTTAAAAATGTTCAAAACCCAAATGTGTTTTTATGGGTTGAGATGTTATTGTTGTTGCTCTTGTGTATTTATTTATTTATTTTTTATCGTAAACTACCCAATTACACCATTCATGAGTAATGGAAGCATTTGCATTGATTCACGATTTCAAATGAAAGCAGCATAAGATGCTGATGGTGCACCAAACTAACCATGACAAGCACAGGCAAAACAATTCTAATGTGCCACACTAAAATGACGCGCCATCTTCTCTGCTTGGTGAACGGATAAAGGTGCGAGGTTGGGGCAGAAAACTGTGCAGTCCTACATCTCGTCTAAACCGTAGTCCTCCTCAGGGAAATCCCCCACAGTCACACTCAGGGGCTTCACAAACGCACCGTATTTGCTCTCGCACTCAAAGTACTGCTTCCCTTCGACACTACAGAGATACAATAAACAAGGCAGAGTCAAAAATCAGGACCAGCGTCACTGAAACTTTGAATTATTTAAAAACAAAACCAGAAAAAGGCCCTCTTACGTTCCATTGTGTTTGCCCAGTGGTTCATCGTACTTCACACCCACCCAGTAGCCCGGCTTGAAATCTGTTGTTCCTGCAAGAAATGCAACACTTATTGAGCTCTAGCAGGGCATATTAGGAAGACTTTGACTTCACAATAATGATATTATATGAAAAAAGAAGTGCAAACCCCCACCAAAGCAGCTCACTCTCTGGGAAGTATTTACTTTTAAGGAACTAGTATTTTAATTTCCTAGAAGTTTGTAGTGCAGTAAAAATAACACATTTTGGGGTCAACTTGAAAGAAAGGCAGATGTGAAATGTAAGAGTGAGGTCAGAGGTCACTTGCTATAGTTTGACAATACACACCAGACTTGTCATAGTTATAAGCCTTCTTGTCAATTATCAACCAACAAAGTTGATAATCATTAAGTTAACCTTGAAGACCTTGGCAGATGTCAGTTTTAATGGACTGTTAACATGACCCCCCTCTACACCACTACAAAGTTTTAGAAGAATTCATTCAAAACTTTTTAAGCCATCGTACAGACAGAAAGAATGGCACGCATGGAAATGCTAACAACAACATAACCTCTTTGGGGACCTTATTGAAGTTAACAAACTACCTAAACTGAATCACTTTTATTTGCTATGTTTTTGGAGGGTGACACTTGGCGATAGTACTCAGGTAAAGCTGCTTTCAAACTAAACTAGAACATGTTCACCTCACAGGAAATGTAATTAGATTTTCTAGGCAGACTTAAAACCTGCTAATAAAATAGATTAAACAAAACAGTAGGGTTAGGTTAATTGGAAACAATAAATTGCCCATAGGTGTGAATGCAGGAGTGAATGTGAGTGCCAATGTGTTAGCCCTGCGACAGACTGGCGACCTGTCCAGCATGTACCCTGCCTCTCGCCATAAAACAGCTGGGATAGGCTCCAGAGCCCCCCACGACCCTGAAAAGTATAAGCGGAATCGGATGGATGGATGGATGGACAAAACACACAGAATCCAAACGTGATATTTAGCGTACTAAAAAAAAAAAGTTTGTCCTCCACTGACATCACAGATTTGGGAATGGGCCTTAGATAAATCACAGCAAAGTCTGCTCTGCAGGACAGAAAATCCTCAGCAGCACAGGGTTTACACTAATGTCCTACACAAAGTAAACCAGCTCAGCTTTATCCACACTTACCAACATACATGACTGTGCCAAGCTTCGTGGGCTGACCGGTAGTGATGGGTCGGTTGCGAACAAAATGGCTCTTAGAGCCGGGTCTTTGACGTGAACGACGCGAGCCGGCTCCTTATCGCGAGCCGTGGGTTTTTTTTTTTTCTTTCTCTCACTCTCTCTCTCGCACTTTTTTCGGCTTCACTCAGCATGCGAGCCTTGTGCTTTATGCTGGGAAGAGGGGCGGTAGTTGCACTCAGTAGCACAGGAACAGAGCAGGAGGGAGAGAGAAAGAAAGAGAGCCAGGGACAACAACGTCACATTAGAAAGGTATAGTAATCATCCACAACTATTTTCAGTTGCAGATGATAAAGGATTCAGAAAGTTTATACATACAGGTCCATATGACAGAGAATGTGCATCTTCTTTTTGTTTTCATATTTTAATTTATATTTAATTGTGTTGTGATTTGCAGTGTTTTGTGTTGTTTCACTTTAAATTGGTTTAAAAGGAAAAAGCTGAAAATTTAAATAGTTAAAAGTTGAACTGTGACTAGTAGGTTTTTGTATTATATGATTTATTTATTACATTTTATGTGGCGTGAATAAATAAAAGTATATTTACGGTGGCCCCTACAGACAAAGCACGTACAAACTTCAAATCACGTACGAACCCTGAAGCACGTACAAACCCTGAAGCACGTACAAACTCCAAAACACGTACAAACTCCAAAACACTTAAAAACTCCAAAACACGTAAAAACATGTACAAACTCCAAAACACGTAAAAACTCCAAAACACGTACAAACTCCAAAACACGTACAAACTCCAAAACACGTAAAAACTCAGAAGCACATAAAAACTCAAAACACGTACAAAAGACAACAGAAGTGCTCCAGGGTGCTAGGGGCAGTGTTGAACTTCTGTTACCTAGTGGCTACACAAGCCAGCAAGTACCAACGACCGGATTTGGTGTGTGGTAATAACAGGTAAATGAACTTTTTTTTAAATTTTATTTGACTATATATGAATGGTTGTGTATAAATACACAAACAATACACATATGCTTTCATACTTTCAATTGTGTAATTTAAGTGATCTAGGTAGCTCTGTTTTGGAAGTTCAGAGCTACCTAGTAGGGGTGGGTTTTTATAATCGATTCATCGATTAAAATCGATTCTGGCTTGGATAACGTGAAATCGATTCATTAAAATCCTGAATCGATTTTTTTAATTGTGTGGATGCTTTAAGCATCCACACTATTGAGTTCCTCTTGGGACTTCCGTACACTTTTGGCACTTAACTACTTCCACAATTTTCAGCCGATTTTCACCGTTCAAATTTTAAACTATTCTGCTATTTCTGCTAATGTGTGCTATGTCTTTTGGTATTTTTCACTATTATACTTTTTAAAATATTAAGCTTAATTTGTCCCATTGAAATGAATGGGAAACTTCTGCAATTCTGCTAAAATTTGCTTGTTTTTGAAACTTAACTACTTCCTCATATTTTCACGTTGAACAACCATTCAAACTTTAAAATGTTCTCAAATTATTGGGCTATTCATGTATGATTCAGCTCTTTCATATCTGTTACGGTTTTCATCTTATCCCTCTTTAAGTTTTGAGTTGCAAAATTTAGATTTTTCACAAAATACATGCGTTGTTATGGTTGCTATGCACTTGGCTTCCAGTGTGCCACTCTAGGTTTCGCAGTCTTCTCTTCATGTCCGAACAACTTCTTGCTACTTGCTCAATTTTCACTCAACTTCCACAAATTATACATCAAAACGTAGGTATTTTTGCTGCCTTTCAGAAAATGTCACTATCATTGTTGTGGGATCTATAGAATTTTTGCAAATCTCTTCAGACCAACACAAAGTCTCAAAACTCTCCATAGAAAATCAGTGGAGAGTTTGTTCAAAATCACCGCTGGATTTCTGTAATGAGAGGCATATTCGAATCGTCATATCTCCTTAACGAAGCGAAGTTAAGACATAAGGCTTGTCCCGGTATATCTTCAGACACTCCTGACGCTCACAATTCAAGAATTGTTTTCTCACCTATTACCATTTGGCCATGAATTACGTTTGTTTGAGGGTAGGAAATTCGTCCCTCGCTCAGATTTCTTCAGCTTTCAAACTCTGGAAATGAACCACTTTTTTCTCTCGTCATATCTTTTTGATGGATTTCCACAGAGACGTGAAAATTTCCATGACTGTTCACCAAAGCCTGCTGTCTCTTACGGTGAAAGAATGATATCGATACTCCAAATAGATTTAGAGTTAGAAAGCGTTGTTTGAGGGCAAGTCGAGGCAGTTTTTGCTTCGCTCTACTCAGTTAGGGTGCATTACAAGTCAAATATCTTTAATAACTCATATTTTAATGATAAATTGTCAACACTGGAAGATTCCTCCATCTCTTCTGAACAAAACGGTGTAAGAATGACAGTTCTAGCCCCTACGGTTAGGAAATTATGGTCATTTGTTTGAGGGGAGTCGTCACTATGAGAAATAGACTGCAAAAATCCTGTGTCTCTCTGTGCTGCGTGCACCTGTTTTGGCGGGAAAAAGTGCACAGGCTCTCTGATTGGTGGATTCAAATTCAGCAGCTCCCAGGTTGCTTGACTGAAAACTTGCTTCTCTCTCCGTGTGTGTGTGTGTGTGTGTGTGTGTGTGTGTGTGTGTGTAACAGAGAGAGAGAGAGAGAGACCCACTTTAGGGCAGCATCTCATTGTTGGAAAAACATATAATATATTCAGACTGGTTGACTGGCATAGACCCTCTGTGTGTCTCTCTCTCTGTGCATTTGTGTATACATATTTGATTTATGTGTATCTGTTGGCTGTTCCTTCTTGTTTTTTAATTTATTTTTATTTCTTTATTTTTTTTTCACAGGTGAACAACAATTAGTTTTGAGGGAACTTAACCATGTTCTGTTTTTTTTTCATCTTACCATTTTACTTTTCCAATATTTCTACTTCAGTTATTGCTATTCTGCTCAATCATAGTATTTGTTCTAAATCATTGTTATTATGCTATATTGTAGTATTTAAGGTAAATCAAAGTATTTCTACTATATTATATTTTTCTTTCTAAATATTGCATTTCTGCTATATAATTGTATTTCTACTATGTTATACTATTTGTGCTAAACCAGAGTATTTGTGCTAAAACATAGTATTTTTACTAAATGTAGTATTTATGCTTACTCATACTATTTCTGCTTTTTATAGGATTTGTGCCTAATATAGTATTTCTGCTTTTTATAGGATTTGTGCTTAATATAGTATTTCTGCTAAATTATAGTATTTCTGCTTTTTATAGTATTTGTGCTAAAACATAGTATTTCTACTAAATGTAGTATTTGTGCTTAATCATACTATTTCTATATATTTCTGCCAGGTCCCAAGGCAGCCAATCCTCTGTGAGGACTGAGACATTCAAATTTTCAAATCAGGGCCTGCACGGCTTCCCAGCCAATCATATATGTGGGCTGAGGCATTCAAATTTGCATATTGGGGCCTTCATGGCTTCTAATCCAGCCAATCATATCTGAGGGCTGAGGAATTCAAATCCACAAATCAGGGCCTGCACGGCTTCCCAGCCAGCCAATCATATATGTGGGCTGAGGCATTCAAATTTGCATATTGGGGCCTTCATGGCTTCTAAGCCAGCCAATCATATCTGAGGGCTAAGGAATTCAAATCCACAAATCAGGGCCTGCACGGCTTCCCAGCCAGCCAATCATATATGTGGGCTGAGGCATTCAAATTTGCATATTGGGGAATTCGTGGCTTCTAAGTCAACAAGTCATCCATGTCATATATCTCTAAAAATTCATATTTTAATGATAAATTGTCAACACTTGAAGATTCCCCCATCTCTTCTGAACAAAACGGTGTAAGAATGACCGTTCTAGCCCCTACGGTTAGGAAATTATGGTCATTTGTTTGAGGGGAGTCGTCATTATGAGAAATAGACTGCAAAAATCCTGTGTCTCTCTGTGCTGCATGCACCTGTTTTGGCGGGAAAAAGTGCACAGGCTCTCTGATTGGTGGATTCAAATTCAGCAGCTCCCAGGCAGCTTGACTGAGCTAGAAACTTACTTCTCTCACCCTTTTTTCAGCTGTCCATTTTGCTTTTTTTCAATTTTTCTGTTTAAGTTATTACTATTGTGCTAAATCATACTATTTCTGCTATTTTTTAAGATTTGTGCCAAATATAGTATTTCTGATTAATTATAATTTTTCTACCAAATCATAGTACAGTATTTTTGCTTTTTATAAGATTTTTATAGGATATTTATATTGCTTAATATAGTATTTCTTCTTTTTATAGGATTTGTGCTAAAACATAGTATTTCTACTAAATGTAGTATTTATGCTTAATCATACTATTTCTATATATTTCTGCCAGGTCCCCAGGCAGCCAATCCTCTGTGAGGACTGAGACATTCAAATTTTCAAATCAGGGCCTGCATGGCTTCCCAGCCAATCATATATGTGGGCTGAGGCATTCAAATTTGCATATTTGGGGAATTTGTGGCTTCTAAGCCAAGAAGTCATCCATGTCATATATCTCTAAAAATTCATATTTTAATGATAAATTGTCAACACTTGAAGATTCCCCCATCTCTTCTGAACAAAACGGTGTAAGAATGACCGTTCTAGCCCCTACGGTTAGGAAATTATGGTCATTTGTTTGAGGGGAGTCGTCATTATGAGAAATAGACTGCAAAAATCCTGTGTCTCTCTGTGCTGCGTGCACCTGTTTTGGCGGGAAAAAGTGCACAGCCTCGCTGATTGGTGGATTCAAATTCAGCAGCTCCCAGGCTGCTTGACTGAAAACTTGCTTCTCTCTCCCTGTGTGTGTGTGTGTGTGTGTGTGTGTGCTACAGAGAGAGAGAGAGAGAGAGAGAAAGCCTTTTTATGGGATGATCTCATTGTAAGATTTAGATTCAATATTTTTAGACTGGTTGACTGAATTGGATCTTGTGTGTGTGTGTGTGTGTGTGTGTGTGTGTGTGTGTGTGTGTGTGTGTGTGTGTGTGACAGAGAGAGAGAGAGACAAAAAGCCTTTTTATGGGATGATCTCATTGTAAGATTTAGATTCAACATTTTTAGACTGGTTGACTGAATTGGATCTTGTGTGTGTGTGTGTGTGTGTTTGCATGTGTGTCCATATTTGTGATTCTGTGGCTGTTATATTTCTTTTGCCGATTTTTTTCATTTAACAAGTATATTTTAGGGACCCTCAGCATGTTCAGCATTTTTTCAGCTGTCCATTTTGCTTTTCCAATTTTTCTGTTTAAGTTATCACTATTGTGCTAAATCATACTATTTCTCCTATTTTATAAGATTTGTGTTAATTTAGTATTTCTGCCAAATATAGTATTTCTTATTAATTATAGTTTTTCTACCAAATCATAGAACAGTATTTTTGCCTTTTATAGGATTTTTATAGGATATTTATATTGCTTAATATAGGATTTGTGCTTAATATAGTATTTCTGCTTTTTATAGGATTTGTGCTTAATATAGTTTTTCTGCTAAATGTAGTATTTATGCTTAATCATACTATTTCTATATATTTCTGCCAGGCAGCCAATCCTCTGTGAGGACTCAGACATTCAAATGCACATATCAGGGCCTGCACGGCTTCCCAGCCAGCCAATCATATCTGAGGTCTGCCGTTTCTTCTCTCGTCATATCTCAGCGACGGATGTACAAAGAGCAATGAAAATCGCGGTCAAAGTACACCAAAGTCCGCTGATTTAGCCAGTAGAAGAATTATGCTTCTAGTCCACCTAGTTTTTGAGTTACACAACGTTTTGTAACTCCAAAAAACGGCGCTTTTTGCCTCTCACCGAGATCTAATTTTGACTGCTCAAGGCGCCCACTCTCTTTCCCAGTGGCGCAGTTGGTAATGACACGGGTCTGCAACCCCAACGTCGTGGGTTTGATTCCACCTTAGTCAGCATGCTTTTTTCCCTACAAATTAATACACTATCACAGACCAGTAATTCATATTCATCATTTATTACAATTCTGCAAACTTTTATGATTTTACCAGCTTTTCTAATATGGACCGCACATTCTTGTTAACACTCCATGGCACAAATACTCTTCCCTTTAGGCTCTGTGTATGTGTGTGTATCAATATTTTTCCCATTTTAAAGTATTACTCCTCCATAATTGTATTTCTGTTAAATCAAAGTAGTTTTACTACATCTTAGTACTTCTGCTCAATCATAGTATTTCTGCTATGTTATAATATTTGTGCTAAACCAGAGTATTTTTGCTGAAACATAGTATTTCTGCCAAATGGCCTGCATTTGTATAGCGCTTTTCTAGTCCTTAAGGACCCCAAAGCACTTTACACTACATTCAGTCATTCACCCATTGGCGATAGCAAGCTACATTGTAGCCACAGCCGCCCTGGGGCGCACTGACAGAGGCGAGGCTGCCGGACACAGGTGCCACCGGGCCCTCTGACCACTACCAGTAGGCAAACATGGGGTTAGTATCTTACCCAAGGATATTTGGCATGCAGCCAGGAGGCAGCCTGGGATCGAACCACCGACCTTCTGATTAGTGGCTGACCTGCTTTGCCACCTGAGCTACAGCCACCCCAAATGATAGTATTTCTGTCAAATTATACTATTTGTGCTAAAACATAGTATTGATTTAAAATTACAATATTCATAGTTCATCACAGTGTCTCTGGTAAATCACAGTATTTCTGCTATGTTGTACTCTTTTTCTAAATCATCGTGTTTCTGTAATGTTCAAGTATTTTTGGCTAAATATATTCTTTCTGTTATCTTATACTATTTCTCCTAAATTCTTGTATTTTTGAGAAGTTATCATGTTTCTGGTAAGTTACAATATTTCTGCTAAGTTCTGCTATGCTATTGTATTTCTGCCAAGTATTATGTTTCCTCTAAGATATTGCAGTTCTGCTAAGTTATTACATTTTAGCAAACTTCTTTTGCTTCTGCAAAGTTTTTACAATTTCTGCAACTTTTCAGCTTTTTCAGCTAGTTTTTGCAGACAGCTTCAGCTTTAAAGCAATTCAGAATTCATGATTACAACCAATATGTATTAGAATAAAAGAAACAAATGTGCAATGAACATGTCAGGAGTCGCTGTTAAAAAGTCTCATGACAGTGGGGTTAAGGGACCTCCTGAACCCTTGAGTCCTGCAGTGGAGTGAGATGAGCCTCTGCAGCTCCTACTGTGAGGATGCTTAGGCGATCACCAACACCAGCTCCTTGGTGTTGGTGTTCAGAAGAAGACTGTTCTTATTACTGCAGTCAGTTAAATAAATCTATCATAATAAAGTACATTTTAACATAATGACCTTGTGTTTATTTATGTCTTTTAACCATTATTTCAAATTCAAAGAATCCTGTTTGAAACATTTATTAAACTTATAGAATTAAATTTCTGCTAGTTGCTTTTTGTTGCAAAAAAAATCTAGTATAATAATATTTAAATTTACATATATTTTTCACGTTTTCCATGCCAATTTTGTGTAATTGCGGAGTTTCCCACTACTCGTGAATGCCTCTTTTTTTACGTCTCCGCCTGACTCCTGAATCTCCGCCCACTCTCAGCTCGATCCCTGCCGGTAAGCGCTGCTTCTGTCTCTCTTCTCTGAAATGAAATGTCTATAAGCTGTATGAGGGATTTACCCAGTTGTTGTTAGTGACTTATGAAGCCAGTCGAAGTATAAGTCATGTTAAAGTAACACAATGACTGCTTTTTTAGTGAAACGTTGTAATGTTACTATTTAAAAGGAGTGTTTGGTATGCTAGCCCTAACAACCTAAGCGCTAACGCCTAGCCTAGCTGCTATAGGCCCAGTGTGAAATTAATATGGTTCATTTGATTGTTTATTACAGTTATTGTGTTGTATTTGGTTCATTCGGTGTGTTAGTGTTTCTGAGTCTGTTAGGGAAGCTGAAGTTAGTTCTCTTCACAAATCAGTCAGTTAAAACGGCCTCATTCTTTCGGTTGTGAGGTAATGAGCCGTCATTTTAGAACCACTGATTAGCTGCTGAAGTAGCAGGGTCGGCAACTTCAAAGGAGCTATTTTACCGCCATTAGCTGTGTCCCAAAACGTCTGCTGCATCCTTCGGAGGACCCGGCCTTCGCGGTCTACGTGGGCCGGGTCCTTCAAAGACCAAGAAGGCTGTGAAATGGGACGGTCTAGCCCTAAGATTTGCATCACCGCTGTCTCGCTGGAGTTTAATAAAGTCGGCCGTCTGCTCCTTGCTATTTAAAATATAACAGGACACTGGCGTAAATTCTCGACCGTTTAACGTTTGAGCTGTGTGAAAATCCCGGAGGAACCCACCGGATGGATTAATAAAGCTTTATTTAATCTAATAATCTAATAACTTTGATCTCAGCCAAACCGATTTACTCCAGAACAAATAAAACACAGAAAAAGGCAAACAATTACATTTTTAAGTTATCCGACTGACTTGTATATCATGTTTAACCTGAGTAGCGAAAGAGCGGGGGTCTGAACCCCCCTCCCCGCTTGCTATCGAGCCGGTGGGTGACAGACGTCTCTGAAAACGTCGGCACACTTTTGCAAATATGCGATGTCGTGATAAACCAAGCAGATATTTGTAATTTACACCGCTACTTTCTCGCCTAAAAATATGTTAAAAGTTTATTCGGTGAAATGAAGGACGCATTTGTCGGCCGCATTTGGGACAGCCTTCGTCGACTGGCTGTGACGTAACCGGCCTTCAAATGCGGCCTCCGGAGGATGCAGCCGACATTTTGGGACACAGCTTCTGACTGAAAGAGTCACGTGCCTGTACCGGTGTGTTTTTGTGCTGTGGGTTAATTAACAGAAGGCAGAGAGAGAGTGAGGATAAAACACATAATATAAGAATAATAACATCTCTTAACAAGAAGTTTTTTTTAATTAGTTAATTTTAGTTTTTTAGTTAAATTTTAAGAACTGTTTAACAAGCACTTGTTTGTGCAGGTTGTTTTTTTTTTAAATAAAACCTACACCTGCAGCTCTGTTTAGCTTCTCACTTTGTGAAAAATTAACAAAATATAAAAAAGTCCACCTTCAAATAAATAAAATGCAGCAGTGCACCATTAACATTATAAATATGATATGTAGATATTTAAAACAACAGCATATTAAATGATACTGTGTGCAGGTGATAATATTTTTAGGAAGCAGAATTTGAATGCAGACCAACTCAAATGTTGAAGCCTACAAATATATCATCCAAGCTTTCATTTATGATTGTTCATACTTTGAAATTGTGATGTCAGAATTTGATAAAGTGTGCAGAGCTAGGTGTAGCAAATCATTGCTTATTAAATCTACTGTGTTATCTAATAGCACCAAACTAATAGAGCTATCACATAACTAAGAGACGTGTGTGGCTTATTACAAATGGATGAAACCACATATTACCTTAATGAAGACAGTAATCTTTAATAAGGTGTAGAAAAAAGAGGTGAGTTGTTTGTATTCCAGCTGTGGTAAACAAAGAAGTGTACTGAATCTTTTGGACTACACAGAGTGATGCAGTATTGACTCTGATGCTGATTTGAGTTGTCTCATTCTGTATTTTTGTGCTTTGTCTTTTGTTACACAGAGTGAAAGAGATCTTTGGTTTTGCCTTTGCTGGTAAGTAAACAGTGATTGTAACTGAAGCAGTATGAACCTGGCATTGCGTAGCACATTTGGCAACTTACATACAGTAGTTTGACTTTTTGTGATATGTTTCCATTTACTGATGGGCAAAAACACAAAGTCAGGATTTATTACGTGTAGCAGCAAAGCCCCCACACAGGACCTCTGACTGTCCCTGAAAATGTCCCTGAAGTTTAATAGCCCATTTATGTATGATTTAAATTTCTTATGGCTTATCAAATCCAAACATAGCTAAATGACAGTTGTTCATTTTCTCCTTATGTTTGTGGATTTAAGTAGCAGACAAAACAATGAAAGTGTTTTAGGGGAGTCAGTATAAGTGGTTGCTCAAACACTTAAGAGCTGCACAGTGATTGATTCATATTGTCTCTCAAATTCTGCTGATGTATTACATTAAAGTCAGAACACTGTAGAAGTATTTTGTACAGTTAAGCAATAATGAAAAACTAAGAGAACCAGAGGTGTGAGTGGACATTGTTAGGTACATTACAGCCAGTGTGTCTAATTGGTTTATTACTTATTTGGTGAATATAATGTGTTTTAAAATTAAATAGAAAAGTTGCCAAAAAGGTACACTGCAAAATACATAAATATTCCTAGCAACGGGTACAATGAGAGGACTTTTTAGTGTAAAAATTTAAGACATTTAATTTTAATTACAAAACATGGTGCACCTCTGCTATTGTAACATGTCAATATTTAAAGGTATTTTCAGATTTACATATTCATATCAGACATGATGAGGTTTTCTGTTGCTTCTGATTTATATAATTACTTTGTATCTAACATTTTTAAAAGTTTTGGTTTTCACACTTTACTAGCACTGACCTGTTGTAGAAAATGTTGGAGCCACAAAGCTTCTGTGTAGGAAATATTTGGCATATCCTGCACTTGTGCCAACAAATATTGGTGCCTATTCTTTGTATTTCTGTAGTAATGAATGCTTTTATTACACTTGCTATAGCCATGTGAGACGCTGCAGTTCATTTATCTCCTCTTTAGACTACAGTAAGCTCATAAAGCCTTAAATAAATTAAGAATTTTACTAGTTAATTTATGTCACAGTAAGTTGGATTGTGTGTGAAGAGGCTCAACAGTCTGAATCATCAAACAGTGATCTGATGAATTGTTTCCTTTCTCTAGACTGCTGATCTGATCGTCTCAGTCTGGTAAGTAAAGGTTTGTCTGAGGTGCAGTGCTGGGAAATGTTTCTCATTATAGGAGATTCAGTTTAGTGCAGTGAGTCAGCACAGCTCTTGGCAATCATCAGATCCTAGAAAAGTCTATGTAAACATTTCCAGACTTACAGATCTCTCATCATACTACATTTTTAATTAGGCCCTAATATCGGCCATGCTAAGTTTATTGTAGATTTAGCGGAGTGTGTATTAAACATGCCCCAAATTTGACTGAAAAATGTAGAAACTGCTGTATAGGAGTCATCTGTCTCCAAATTTTTCATTTTGCCAAAAGTCATACTGAGTAAATTATTTTTTACTTTTATGTTAACGGCTCCCCAGACATTATGATATACTGTTGTACCAGGTAAGTACACACAGAAACGGGAATTTGAGACCTTTGGGCATTTAGGATCATGTGAGTTGAGTGCATGTGAAGTGTTTAAAGCAGGTGGTCTGAAACTCTCTGCTCTGACTTCATTGTGTGGGTTTAGCTTGACCATATAATGTTTATAGTAAGTTACTGTAGCACCACATCTTGGTTTACAGACTCTGTTTGTTTTTATTGTGTTAATAGAATGCAAAAATGTCCTTAGAAATGTTCCACCACCATATGATAAACATTTTCATTCAGTTGAATCTAATAATGTACTGTACAACTCTTATGTGTGTAATGATATATATGTTCTGTATTTTTCGGACTGTAAGGCGCACTAAATTCTAAGGCACATTAAGCCAAACAAAACAGATAAGTCAAACTTTATTCAACTCATTTACAATAACTCTCAAAATTGTTCAGTTGTAAGACATAAAATACAGAACAATACACTCACTTTTCAGGATTTGTGGATTGATGAATGTGGATTGATCAGTTTGAAATCTGCTTCATAAGCATGGCTCTCAACAGGTGCCAGGCCCTTATACACACACACCATATTATGTTGAAGCACAGTACGAATTACTCTACGAGGGTGCTGACTATGGTAGCCATGCTCCGACAATACATCAAGTGGTGCTGCTTTGTAGCTTACCAAAGTCATACTAAAACATTTGACAGATTTGACAGAGTGCCGTGTACCACATAGAATTGGTTTGAAATCAGTAAGCACAACCATACATAAGGTGCACTGTCTATTTTTGAGAAAATTAAAGGCTTTTAAATGTGCCTTATAGTCTGAAAAATACGGTAAAGGCAGGTTTATTGGAAGTGTGTCTAATTCCACTTTCTTTCTGTCTTACAGGTGACCTGCTGCAGAAAACCCTCTCCCTCTATCATTAACAAGCAATTAACAAGCAATTTCAGTCTGTCCTATCACTCTCCCTCTCCCTGCTCCATCTTTTTTGACAAGCCATTCTATCTTCTATCCATTCTCCGCCATGTGCTCTATCTAATTTGACAAGCTTGAACCTGAGTTGAAACGCAATCCTGTGACTTGAAATCCAGTTTTACCAGAATCTAAGTTTTTGGAATTGAAGTTACCAGAACTTGGTCAATCTGTATTCAGAATTCTGAGAGATCTCCGCTCTCACTGCTCCAGCTTTCCTGTCGTTAAACTCTCTCACATCCAGTCATTTTGCTGGAAATCACAAGTAGAAAGTTAAAATTACAGTAGTAGAATTACAGTACAGTAGAACTCACAGTAGAAACTACTTACACAGCCCTACATTTGTCATTTTAATTTTGCATTACACTTTGGAATAAACATTGATTGGCTGTTTGGCTTACAGGTGCAATTGCTTTGATAAATTATATAAAATATACACCTCTTAAAGGTTTATTTGTAATAAGACAATCTGGTTATTTTGTAATATATACATTCAGACTGCTGTATTTACATAAATATTAAATTAGATTCAAATACATTTTTCAAGTCTGTTTCATTGACTATAACATTTGACTACAGTAAGTTTATACTAATATTATTTAAGGACAAACCCATTTCTGTTACTCAGTGTAAGTATTGAGTTACAATTGTCATTGAGAAGCTGCCCTGAGGACCCAGACTTCCTGTTTCCTGACTGCTACAGAACATCCAGCTGAAGAATCCTCATCGCCTGTCATCTGATCACCGCACCACCACAGCTCCTTATATTTGCTTTAAATTTTAGATATCTGAAAGATTTACACAAAGTCTACTTCAAAGCTAAGAGTTTTGTTATAGCCTGTTGATTGTTGAGATTTATTCTGCATATTACTTCACAGAAGTATAGACCTATTCATTAACCAGTCTGGTTAAAAAAAAAAAGAAGTAATAATATACAGTTTTTGAAAAAGCTACAATAAAACTGTTTTTAAAGATCTTTCAATAACCTTTATATTGAGTTTGTATTTAAGTCAGCCTTTTACATCAATTAAACAGTTATAAGAACACTTTAACATTTGTATAGTTTTACATTTATCCATTTAATAGAAACTTTAGGAGTTTTTCAGTGTTTACAGGTTGAGTTTTGTTTACATTTGTGTTTAAATACATATAAGGTCCAGTTTGTACTTGCACAAAATGCCAAGGAAAGGTCAAAGGTCACAGTCCCAGAAGCTTAGATGGCAAAAGCAGAAGGAACAGGTAAATGTTTCTCAGACCGGTAAGCAGGTAAAGGTGTCTGTTACAAGTATTCCCAGTCCAGAAGTGCAGCTCAGCGTTCAGACAGCCGCAGTGTCTTATGCAGATGTGGTAAAGAGAGGTGTTTGCTCATCATCTGTGCCAAATGCTAAAGTACAGCAGGTAATCCAGACTGAACCCCAGGTAACTGTGCAAACGCAGCATGATGGAGAAGCTCCTGGACCGTCTCGTGTACAGCTTACAAACAGTGAAAGTCGTGCACGAGTGAGTAGCATCTGTGCATCCCGAAGCCAGGCCTCTGCTAAGTATGGAAAGTACCGGAATCAGCAATGCATGGCGAACAGTTTGGTTTTCCTGTCATTCTTACACGAGGATGAATTCATTACCAGAGCAGATCTTAACCGTGTGTTGGACAAAGGCCATGCCGTGTATTCAGATGCCAGAAAGAGGTTTGTGAACAGCGTGTTTCTAGCCTGCGATGAGCTTCCCACAGTGGTCACCAGCCGCAGACACGAGTATCAAGTGGATATGTCTCAGTTTGCTCGTTATGGCACATTTGACGGTACAGATCATCTTCCGAGCCTTGAACAGGGACTACAGTGTTTGGCTTCAGAGTTTCGCTACGCTTTGCTAGTCATGGGAGGAACAGTCATCGCAGTTTGCAGGCTGACTTCAGGTGAATACGCATACTTTGACCCTCACCCACGTAAGTCTACAGGAATGCCATTGTCGCTAAGTGTAAGTGGTGGAACTGCAGTTGTGTTAAAATTCACACGTCTTAACGACATGATTGACAGGATCAAACGTTTGTACCGAATGTTTAGCATCGCACCAACCTGCACTTATGAGCTACAGCCTGTTGAGTTCCACAGTGAAAACGTTGCTGACCAAAGAAATGCTGATGAAAACAGACAAACGGCTACAACTGTTCCAGCACCAGCTTTAAATGAACCTGAATTTGAAACCCCAAAATCCACTGAACAGACACAGAAAACTGTGGCCGACACTTTAGCTACTGAAGTGATGTCATCCAGAGTGGATTATTCAAATGAGCCAGCTGCTGAGCTGAACAATCGTCCTTCTGATTATTTAGAAATAGAAACCTCTGCATCTTCTGTAAGAGACACTCAGGTAACAAAAGATTCTGTTCCTCAGAATGATTTAAACACTGCCTCCTGTTTAACTAAGACAACAGAGGAACTCTCACATAAACTGTTGAAGCATAATAAACAGCAAAGGAGAAAGATTAGGAGACGACTATTGGTCCAAGAAAAACTACCACAGAGAAAGGAAAATGAGAAAAAAAAAGAAAGACAGATGTACACTTTTGATGAAACCTTTAAGGCAAAGAAAAAAGATTCTAGTAGAAAGTCTCATGATTCTGATCACAGTAAGAAAAAGAGTGTGTACAAAAAGAATCTGTATAAACTCAATGCTACATACAGAGAGAAACAGAGAGAACATTTTAGAAAAATCTATAGAGAAAGTGCTAAAATTAGAGAGAGAAAAAGAGAACGTGTCATAAGGCTGTATAAAGAAGATTCTTTATTCAGAGAAAAGCAGAAGGAACGAATAACAAGAACGTACAGAGAATCTCCCGTGTTCCGAGAAAGGCAGAAGGAACGAATAACAAGAGCATACAGAGAATCTCCTGTGTTCCGAGAAAAGCAGAAGGAATGAATAACAAGAACATACAGAACTTGTGCTGAATTCAGAGAGAAACATAAAGCTTACATGAGGTCATATGTTTCTAACCTATATAAAGAAAGTGTAGAATTTAGACAGAAAAAACAATGTTATATCACTAAACGTTATGGAGAAGAGAGACAATTTCAGCAGAAACACAAGGACAATATGAGAGAACGAATGAGAGTAAAATATTGGAACAGTTTTTCTTTTAGACAGATGCATAATATCAGATGTGCAATGAAAATAAAAATAAAATATTGTCAGATGCATCGACCAGCTGAGAGTTTACAGTGTCATCCAGAGAACAGTTTAATGAATGAGGCCATATCTCGTTTCAGATCAAACATTAAGTCAGCACCATCTTATGTTTGTACTGTTTGTCTAAAAGCTTCTTTTCCTAATCAGGTGAAAATCTGCAAAAGAGAAAATTACTCAAAACACCAAACTGTAGCTCAGCAGTGTCTAACTGGTAAATTTGTTCATGTGTGTGATGAAGCATGTAATGATCACTGCAGCTTTCCTGTTGAGAGAAAAAAGGAGTATATCTGTCACACATGTCACAGTTCCCTCAAAAGTGGACGCATGCCAAGGCTTGCTGCTGTTAATGGTTTAGAACTGCAGGATATTCCAGCTGAACTGTGCGATCTCAACATTCTGGAGAGACATCTGATTGCCAAATGCATACCTTTTGCTAAGATTATTCCACTTCCAAAGGGCAGACAAAGACTCATACGTGGTAATGTGGTGTGTGTACCATCTGAAGTCCAACAAACAGTTGACTGTTTACCGAGGCTCAGAAGCCAATCACAGATAATGAGGATCAAGCTGAAAAGACGACTGTGCTACAAAGGCCATCAGCTGTTCCAGACTGTCACCTGGTCTAAACTCATTGAAGCCCTGTGTAAACTCAAACAGATTCACCCACAGTACACAGATGTTGTTATCAGAGATGATGCATTGCTTTGTGATCCAACGTTACCTGATGATGACAGCAGTGATGAAGCTAGCATGGGAAGCGATGATTATGATGAAGCAGATTTAATGGAAATTGACAACTATGAAAAAGATGCCCTTTTGTCCGAAAGTGAGCCTGAAAGTGAACAAGCTATTAATATGCAATCCTGTGATGAACAACCAGAGGAACAAAATCCAGATGAACCAGAAAGTGATTTGAACAATGGAGGTTTTGCTCTAGAAAGTTGTCTGCAGCCTGTTGACATTTCAGAAGAGATTCTCTGTTTCACTGATAACACATATTGTGTGGCTCCTGCAGAAAGAAACAATCCTGTTAGTTTCTTCAGAACTCCTCATTTGGAAGCCATGGCATTTCCTGTGCAGTTTCCTACTGGTCAGAATACACTGGATGAAAAGAGACTTCTTAAACTCACACCAAGTGCTTACTTCAAGTCGAGGCTTTTCAACATTGATGCAAGATTTGCTAAAGATACAAATTACCTGTTTTTCTCACAGTTTGTCACTGAAATACACTTGGCTAATTCCAGCATGACAATACAGCTAAGGAAAGGTAAAACTATGACCAAAGATGGACGCAAAATCACATCAGGAATGTTACAAAGTAAGACAGAAGTAGAGAAGCTGGTAAGAAATAAAGATACAATCAGATTTATGCAGCCACTCAGAGGAACTCCAGCTTACTGGCAGAAAACTACCAAAGATTTATTCAGTATGATTCGTCAAATAGGAACACCTCAGTTCTTTGTCACTTTCTCTGCTGCTGAGATGAGATGGCCTGAAGTGATTCAAGCAATAAAGAGACAGCAAGGTGAAGAGGTTGATTTTGAAGCCCTGGACTGGTCAGAAAAGTGTGAAATTCTAAGATCAAATCCAGTAACCACCATGCGAATGTTTGATAAGCGTGTTGAGGCTTTGTTCAGAGATTTGCTTTTTTCTCCTGCACAGCCCCTTGGTGAAATCATTGATTACTTTTACAGAGTTGAGTTCCAGCACAGAGGTAGTCCGCATATACACATGTTGCTGTGGATTCAAGAAAAGGTAGAAGTAGATGTGGATGACGACCAAACTGTCTGTGACTTTGTGGACAGATACATCTCAGCTCAACTCCCTGATCCAGAAAAGCAACCTGAACTGCACAAAAAAGTCACTGAACTACAAAAGCACAGCAAAAACCACACAAAAACATGCTTTAAGAGTGTGAACTCTGGTTGTAGATTTGGGTTTCCAAAACCACCAGCCACAAGAACAATGATTGTGAGACAGGATGAGGATTCAGACACTGAAGCTGCAAAAGCCAAACTCAGACCTTTGATGAACCTGCTGAAGGAACCTGAAGCTGCTTCCCTCACCATAGAGCAGATTCTGTCACGATGCAACTTGACAATGAATGAGTATGAACAATGCCTCCAAGACATAAACAAGAAAACAGGTCTCATTCTGAAACGTGACCCAAAGGACTGTTGGATCAACAATTACAACCCACACCTGCTTGAAGCCTGGAACTCTAATTTAGATGTCTCATTCATTTTGAATGCCTATTCATGTGTAGAATACCTCTGTAAATATATAACGAAGAAAGAATCTGGCCTCTCTGAATACCTGAAGACAGTTATTGATAACTCTGGAAACAACACGGTCAATGAATGTGATGAAATGAGAGCTGTGATGCAGGCTTACTCAAAAAAGAGAGAGATCAGCGCACAGGAGTGTGTGACTCGAGTCTGTGGCCTAAAAATGAAAAAATGTTCCCGCAGTGTTGTATTTGTACCAACCGATGATAACCCGGTAAAAATGAGTCGGCCCATGAGCTTCCTGGAAAGCACAACACATGACAGTTGTAATATTTGGATGACAAGTTTGAGTGATAAATACAAATGCAGACCTGAGACCCCAGAATATGAGGAAATGTCGCTGGCTGATTTTGCTGCCCTGTGCCGGTTGGTGAGTGGTCCAAATGAAGGAAAAGATGTGCTTCCTCTTCTAAACCAGCTTGGATTTGTACAAAGGCGAAAGAATGATAAACCAGCTATAATCAGGTATTACCACTGTTCACAGGAAAAAGATCCTGAGCAATATTATGGTCGACTGTTGAGACTTTACCTTCCACACAGATCAGAGCAGGAACTGAAACCACAATGTTTCCAAACCTATCAGTCCTTCTACAACTCGGGTTTTGTGCGACTTCCATGTTCAGACCACAGTGAGTCTGTTAAACAGATTGTGAAAAGAAATAAAGACAAGTATGAGAAGAACTCTGAGGATATTGAGAGTGCACTGGAAGAGTTTGAACAAAATAGGGATGTTGTGATCGATGAATGGTGTAATCTGGCTCCTGAATCTGAAGTTGTGAGGCTGCAATGTGATGAGAATCTTCCTGAGAGACATTCTGATGATGAGAACGAACAGGAAAATGTCCCCGACTACAGTCGTCAGTCTGATGCTGTAACAGAGATCAGAGCCATCAGAGAACAACCTGCAGTCGATCCAGCTGTGGTACGTGTAATGTATCAGAATCTGAACCAGAAGCAGGCCTGCGTGTTCTATGCTATAAGAGACTGGTGTATTCAGCGAGTTTGTGGTTTGAACCCAGATCCATTTTTCTTCTATATCAACGGTGGTGCAGGAACTGGAAAGTCACATCTGATTAAATGTATTCACTCTGAAGCATCAAAGATCCTGAGCAGACTGCCTGGTAATGCAGAAGAAGCTGACATATCAAATCCAACTGTTTTACTGACTTCATTTACCGGTACAGCAGCTTTTCAGATCAATGGCTCTACATTACATTCCCTACTCAAACTACCCAGGAGTCTGAAACCACCCATTCAAGGACTTGGTAACCAACTGGATGAAGTCAGATCTGAGCTGATGAATGCTGAAATTATTGTTATTGATGAGATTTCAATGGTTTCAAAACCTCTTTTTGCTTATGTGGATGCAAGACTGAAACAAATCAAAGGCACTCAGAGACCTTTTGGTGGAATGTCAGTTTTAGCTGTTGGAGATTTTTACCAGCTGCCACCAGTGCGACAGTCTAAACCTCTCTGTGTTTACGATCCAGAACAGATTGACCTGTGGCGGGAACATTTTCAGATGATCACTCTAACCGAGATCATGCGTCAGAAAGATGATGTGGCGTTTGCAGAGATGTTGAACAGGATTAGAGTCAAAGAAAAGACAGATGAGCTTTCTCAGTGCGACAGAGATTTGTTGTCACAGGCTGTGACTGCACCAGAAGAATGTCCAACTGAGGTCTTACACATTTATGCCACCAACAAGAATGTGGAATCCCATAACACAGATACCCTGAAGAAGCTTCATTCAAACATCATAATCATCACTGCAGACGATTTCCAGAAGGATAAACGTACAGGCAGAATGGAACGAAGAGACAAACCATTTACAGGTGGGAGAAATGATTTACCTGACACTCTGAACGTTGCTGAAGGAGCTCGAGTCATGCTGACCAGAAACTTGGACACACTAAATGGTTTGGTTAACGGTGCTTTTGGTATACTGGTAAAGGTGGTGAGATCTGAAAATGATGGACACATAATTAAACTGGGGCTCAGAATGGACAACCGGCAGTCTGTAAGAAACACCCGCAGTGCTAATGCAGCATCTGATGATCTGGTTTACATTGAGAGAGCAGAGGAGAGTCTGAAGTTTAAAGGAGCGGTACGCAGACAGTTTCCTGTAAAGCTAGCATTCGCCTGCACAATTCACAAAACTCAGGGTCTTACAACACAGACAGCTGTAGTTTCAATGAAGAACATTTTTGAACCGGGAATGGCTTATGTTGCTCTCAGCAGGGTGACGTCTCTCAGTGGACTGTATTTACAGGACTTGGATGAGAAAAAGATTTACGCCAATCCCGAGGTAACTGCAGCGCTCCAAACCATGAGACAAGCCAGCGTTGAGGAAACGATGCCTCTTCTTCAGGTCAGAGAAACAGCCAGCAGACTTGACACTCTTACACTGATCCATCACAATACGGAGGGTTTGCCGTCTCACATCAGTGACATCAAGAGTCATCATGAAATGTGTTTAGCAGATGTTTTGTGTCTCACAGAGTCTCACCTCCAAGGCTCCTTTGTTGCAGACAGTCTTCATTTGGACGGCTACACCATGTTCAAACGCAACAGACATGTGTCCTACACAAACTTTCCTCACATGGCCAGCAGAAGTGGTGGTGGAGTTGTTGTGTATTTGAGGAATCATTTTCAGGTTCAGGTAAAACAGTATCTGCATAATGTCACTGATCTTGAGTTTTTAGTGTTGAAGGTTCAGGCTCCATTCCCTGCGCTCATTGCGGTTGTGTACAGACCCCCTGACTACAGTTTGACACCGTTCATGCAAAACCTGGTAAGTCTTTTAGATTCACTTGAAATAATGGACTGTCACCCAATAATTGTGTGTGGAGATTTTAATGAAAACCAGTTGCAGAGTGGAAGAAAACAGATTCTGGAGCAGTTTCAGTCTAGAGGGTATTCACAGCTGATCACTTCTGCCACTACAGACAAGAACACCCTGCTTGACCTCATTTTTATTTCTCAGCCACATCAATGTCTCCATTCAGGTGTCCTGAGGACATATTACAGTTACCACAACCCTGTCTTTTGTGTCCTGTCCTCGAGCCAATCATGAAGTCGTCTGGTGAGTTTTGAAACAATTACAGATCATGTTTGTTACAGAGTTTACTGATTGTAGAGTATGGAAAAGATTTTTCATTGAAAAAATTGTTTTCCCTACTCTGTCGGTAAGAAGACCCTTTCTTATTGCAATGTTATTAATCATTTCACCAAATCATGGCTGAACTTCATGCAGAGCCGGGAGATCTGCTTTCTGTTATCATGCACCTCAGATCTGAAATGTGCTGCAAAAAGTATTAAACGGACATAATTTATTTTTTATTCTCATGTTTTAAATGACTAAATCTACTAATGCCTTTTTTCATGAATGTTAATTGTCATCTCCTTTTTTGATACTTTTTTTACTGTGACGTATGTATCTCAACAAACGAGACCTTCCCCTCCAAGGGCTTTCAAATATGAAATAGTAAATAAATAAATTCCAGATAAATGCAGGTATTTATTATGGGTCACATGAATAAATACAGACAATAATGTTTTCTTGATTATAGTAAATTTTGTAGAATCAAATGTTTTTGGGATGAATGAGGTTTTGCTTATCATGTTTTACAGGTAAAAAATGTTAAAAGTTTTAAACTATCTTTAGGCTACCAGAGATGTCTATAATGATACATTATGTAGAGAAAAACATTTTTACAGCTTACAGAATTTGTATAAAAACTGATTGAGAAGTACATGGAAAGTTTCTGCATCCATTTTCTGACTTGGCCTTTATCCGGGTGGGTTTGGGTTCGGGTGGATAAAGGCCAAGTCAGAATTCTCTGAGCAGCTGGAAAAAGCTGCTAATAAACAAAGACATCAGAAAGCGGGGGCTTTAGGTGTAGCCCCCGCTTTCTGACGCACTAATTAGATTTAGTAACTGACACCCCATACCAGCATTATATAGACACTTGGGGGCTGAGATGGGTGGGTGGGGAGGGTGGGTGGGTGGTGTTAAAAGCACTTTATGTTTTGTAGATGTATTTTTTTCAGACAGGGCATACACAGTCCTGTTTCCTTTGTGGGAAAACCTTCAAACTTCACCATCCTCAGCTGAAACAACAACATCTTAACACCATCTTCATGAACTGCTGAGCCAAACCTGATCCATCAGTGCTGGACTGCACAGATAACTACATGCCACACAGAGACTGCTGTTTTATGAACTGCCATACCAGTGTGTCTTCAATGGAGAAGATGACACACCCATCACCTGACCTCCTGCCTGATCTGGAGACCATCACCATGCTGCCACACTGCACACCTCTGAGACCATCAATGATGACTCATACTGAGGAAACTGTATTTCCTGTCAGAGATCCTCAGTGATCCTCAGAGCAGAGAGAGGTATGATTCATTATCTTTGATCAAAAATGTCAGTGTTTTTAATCCAATTAATTAATTTAAATCCTGTTTATTGCACAAATAATTTCACACTCAAATGATTATACTTGTTGACACTTTTTGAGTTTTAATTCACATTATGGATTACAAATCTATGCTTTTTCTACTCTGTCTCTCTGTGCAGGTACTGCTGTCTTCTGAGTTCTTCAGTGTCCCAACTGAGACATTCAAACCTCATTGCAGAGCTCATGTCTTTCCTCACCATCATGTGAGTGTGAGATTGCTCTGGATTCTGGTTATGTGGCCTGCAGCACCTATAAGGTATTTCAACATTGTTCATTGTATAACTTATTTGTAGTTTTTAGGCCTTAACACAAATAAAATGTTCCTTTTTCTGTATTTTTTAGAATGGGCTCGTACAGTGTGCCTGCATTCCAGCTTCTTAGACTCTACGCAAGTGGACAGAGTATCAGTGTTTGGCCACTCTTACAGACACCGACTTCTGTCAACTCACTGCTACTGATCAGGCACCTCACTCCAGGAAGACAGAGGGCTGCAAGCCTGTCATCGTTTCCAGTGTGGCTTTGTATTCTTGGGGTAGCATCAGATTTTTCCCACAAATATTCAAAGGTAACACTTATTTTAAGCTTAGTTATTAAGTCAAAAGTCTTCCCTTGTGTTAATTTTATTTATTTATTATTCTTTTTTTGTTTTCTTTTAGATTTATATGCAGTGATCGGATGTGGTGGAGCTTTGTTAACTGTGTGGAAAACATCTGTTTGTGATGATATTTACAATGAGGCTTTAAGGTGACAGTTTCCATGTAATTTCAATCCTTTTACTAAGCAAAAAGATGTTTGCAATTAACATATTTTTTTCAGTTTTGTCTTTTGGATTCATGGTTAACATTCCTCTGTGACAGCAAATACTAAACCGCTCCAAGTAACCAGCATATCATTGGTCAAAGGCAAAAAGGACCACATGTCACGCTAGCAATGAATTTTTGACTGTGTTTGTGTCACCAGATTTAACAAACAATATCAGACATATGAAACTGAACTCTAGATTAATGTGCAGATGTTTTTTTTGGTTTTTTTTTTTTATTGTTGAATAATTATTTTGTAGGACAAACCCAATCTATTTACCCAAACAATTTAACTTGTTTGGGTAAATAGTGGATTAATATATCTAAGTCTATAAGTATAGCAAGCTGAATTCATACAGACACACAGCTCTAAATCTTGAATTGTAGGATGTACAAAAATGATCGTGTGATTATTATGGACATTTAAATAACTATATCTATTGAACCATTACACGTATTCTTTTTAGAAATTACACAATCTCAAATTGTGAAAATAGAAGTGTTTAAGAGAATAAATAATGTGTGTTTGTATGAATCCTGCCTTAGTATGGGGTGTCAGTAACTACATTAGTATAGAGTAGGTCTAACAGTGGTTTTCCACATCTGCTCTAATACAGCGGTCCCCAACCTTTTTTGCGCCACGGACCGGTTTATGCCCGACAATATTTTCATGGACCGGCCTTTAAGGTGTCGCGGATAAATACAACAAAATAAAATTAGTACTGGTACCGAAAAAAAGAAAATTTATTCATAACACACGTGAAAAGACCAAGGAAAACCGAGTAAACGATAAAAACGATAACAAAATAATGCTGAAAACCGACAAAAACCCTGAAAACTATACATTTCACACCTGAGCCTCAACTCTCGCGGCCCGGTACCAAACGACTCACGGACCGGTACCGGTCCGAGGCCCGGGGGTTGGGGACCGCTGCTCTAATATATATAGATAATGGGTCAGACATATAAAGTCATTTTGAAAAGTTCATAAAGGTCACATCCATTTATATGTGTTCCTCTTTATCATTTTATATCAGGTCACACAGCTGATTTCAGTTTTGATCAGAGTAGAACCATAACATTCATGCTAATGGTTCTACTGTTTACAGTTTATGATGGATTTCACCCTGGTCACAGCACTATGTGAAAAGCTGTTAGAGGTAAAGTTAAGCCAATTAATACCTCATCATAAGTCACTCTCTAACGCAGGGCGGTGATTATTTTTCACTGTAATTTATTACACAACAATGTTCTTTATTTGATTCTTTAAATATGCACATCAATTGTTTAGCTGTGTGACTCTCCACACCTGAAATATATCACAATGTGGACTTCATTTCGACAGTATTTTGTAGATTGGTACCATATTTATCATCAAATCATCTTGTGCATTTATTACCTAAATGTTGTTTGTGTGGTTTTTTTTGTTTGTTTGTTTGTTTGGGGGTTTTTTGTTGCCATTTTTACATTTCACCAACTGTGTAAATACTGCAATTTTACCTTGGTTTTGTTTCACATCAGTTTATCTGCTGGCTGGTATTCCTGTCTTCCTTCTCTCACCCCAACTGGTCGCAGCAGATGGCCGCCCCTCCCTGAGCCTGGTTCTGCTGGAGGTTTCTTCCTGTTAAAAGGGAGTTTTTCCTTCCCACTGTCGCCAAAGTGCTTGCTCATAGGGGGTCATATGATTGTTGGGTTTTTCTCTGTATCTATGAAGCGCCTTAAGGCGACTTTTGTTGTGATTTGGCGCTATATAAATTGAATTGAATTGGTTTTCTTCCTTTTCTAATGTTTCTGGTCATTTTTCACAGTTAAACAAGTAACTTTGAGGTTACTTCATCATTTTCAGCTGTTATCTGTTTACAGTTTTTTCCTAATAATTACATTTCTGCAAAATTATAGCAGTTCTGATAAGTTGTAATATTTCTGCCAAGCTATTAATTTTCTACTAAATTATATCATTTCTGCTAAGTTATGTTATTCTAAATTATTACATTTCTGCTAAGTTGTAGCTTCTGGTAAACTACAACATTTCTGCTGAATTGTTATGTTTCTTCTAAGTTATTGCATTTCTGCTAAGTTATTGCATTTTTGTTAACTTGATGTTGTTCTGCAAAGTTATTAAAATTTCAACAACTTTTTAAAAACTGACTTTGATTTCTTCAGCTTCTTCAGCTATTTTCAACTATCTTCAGCAGACAAATTTAGCAGCTCCCAGGCTGCTTGACTGAAAACTTGCTTCTCTCTCCCTGTGTGTGTGTGTGTGTGTGTGTGTGTGTGTGTGTGTGTGTGTGTGTGTGTGTGTGTGTGTGTGCGTGCGTGAGAGAGAGAGAGAGAGAGAGAGAGAGAGAGACCCTCTTTAGGGCAGCATCTCATTGTTGGAAAAAAATATAATATATTCAGACTGGTTGACTGGCATAGACCCTCTGTGTGTCTCTCTCTCTGTGCATTTGTGTATACATATTTGATTTTGTGTATATCTGTTGGCTGTTCCTTCTTGTTTTTTAAATTTATTTTTATTTCTTTTTTTTTTTTTTCACAGGTGAACAACAATTAGTTTTGAGGGAACTTAACCATGTTCCGTTTTTTTTTTTTGCATCTTGTCATTTTACTTTTCCAGTATTTCTACTTCAGTTATTGCTATTCTGCTCAATCATAGTATTTGTTCTAAATCATTGTTATTATGCTATATTGTAGTATTTCTGCTAAATCATAGTATTTCTACTATATTATATTTTTCTTTCTAAATATAGCATTTCTGCTATATAATTGTATTTCTGCTATGTTATAATATTTGTGCTCAACCAGAGTATTTGTGCGAAAACATAGTATTAATTTAAAATGACAATATTCATAGTTCATCACAGTGTCTCTGGTAAATCACAGTATTTCTGCTCTGTTGTACTATTTTTCTAAATCATAGTGTTTCTGTAATGCTTAAGTATTTTTGGCTAAATATATTCTTTCTGTTATCTTATACTATTTCTCCTAAATTCTTGTATTTTTGAGAAGTTATCATGTTTCTGATAAGTTACAATATTTCTGCTAAGTTCTGCTATGCTATTGCATTTCTGCCAAGTATTATGTTTCCTCTAAGATATTGCAGTTCTGCTAAGTTATTACATTTTAGCAAAGTTCCTTTGCTTCTGCAAAGTTTTTACAATTTCTGCAACTTTTCAGCTTTTTCAGCTAGTTTTGCATACAGCTTCAGCTTTAAAGCATCCACACTGCATTTTCGCAGGAAATGCAAATTTTTCTAGTTGTGTGGATGCTTTAAGCATCCACACTATTGAGTTCCTGTTTCTCTTTATTCTTTATTATTATTATTATTCTAGTTGCCACTTTTTTTTGCTTTTTTTGGCACTTAACTACTTCCACAATTTTTATGCTATTTTCACCGTTCAAATTTTATACTATTCTGCTATTTCTGCTAATGATCGCTATGATTTTTGCTATTTTTTGCTATTATACTTTTTAAAATATTAAGCTTTTTTCCTTTAATTTGTCCCATTGAAATGAATGGAAAACTTCCAAAATTCTGCTAAAACTTGCTCTTTTTTGAAACTTAACTACTTCCTCATACTGTCGCCTAGAACAACCATTCAAACTTTAAAATGTTCACAAATTATTGGGCTATTCATGTATGATTCAGCTTTTTCATATCTGTTACAGTTTTCATCTTATCCCTCTTTAAGTTTTCAGTTTCAAAATTGTGATTTTTCACAAAATACATGCGTTGTTATGGTTGCTATGCACTTGGCTTCCAGTGTGCCACTCTAGGTTTCGCAGTCTTCTCTTCATGTCCGAACAACTGTTTGCTACTTGCTCAATTTTCACTCAACTTCCACAAATTATACATCAAAACGTAGGTATTTTTGCCGGCTTTCAGAAAATGTCACCATCATTGTTGTGAGATTCATAGAATTTTGGCAAATCTCCTCAGACCAACACAAAGTCGGAAAACTCTCCATAGAAAGTCAATGGAGAGCTTGTTCAAAATCACCGCTTGATTTCTGTAATGAGAGGCATATTCGAATCGTCATATCTCCTTAACGAAGCGAAGTTAAAACATGAGGCTTGTCCCCGTATATCTTCAGACACTCCTGACGCTCACAATTCAAGAATTTCTTTCTCACCTATTACCGTTCTGAAATGAGTTGGACTTGTTTGAGGGTAGGAAATTCGTCCTTCGCTCAGATTTCTTCAGATTTCAAACTCTGGAAATGAACCACTTTTTTCTCTCGTCATATCTTTTTAATGGATTTCCACAGAGACCTGAAAATTTCCATGATTGTTCACCAAAGCCTGCTGTCTCTTACGGTGAAAGAATGATATTGATACTCCAAATAGATTTAGAGTTAGAAAGCATTGTTTGAGGGGAAGTCAGGGCAGTTTTTGCTTCGCCTCTACTCAGTTATGGTGCATTACAAGTCAAATATCTTTAATAATTCATATTTTAATGATAAATTGTCAACACTTGAAGATTCCCCCATCTCTTCTGAACAAAACGGTGTAAGAATGACCGTTCTAGCCCCTACGGTTAGGAAATTATGGTCATTTGTTTGAGGGGAGTCTTCACTATGAGAAATAGACTGCAAAAATCCTGTGTCTCTCTCTGTGCTGCGTGCACCTGTTTTGGCGGGAAAAAGTGCACAGGCTCTCTGATTGGTGGATTCAAATTCAGCAGCTCCCAGGCAGCTTGACTGAGCTAGAAACTTACTTCTCTCACCCTTTTTTCAGCTGTCCATTTTGCTTTTCCAATTTTTCTGTTTAAGTTATTACTATTGTGCTAAATCATACTATTTCTGCTATTTTATAAGATTTGTGCCAAATATAGTATTTCTGATTAATTATAATTTTTCTACCAAATCACAGTACAGTATTTTTTCTTTTTATAGGATTTTTATAGGATATTTATATTGCTTAATATAGTATTTCTGCTAAATTATAGTATTTCTGCTTTTTATAGTATTTGTGCTAAAATATAGTATTTCTACTAAATGTAGTATTTATGCTTAATCATACTATTTATGCTTTTTATAGGATTTGTGCCTAATATAGTATTTCTGCTTTTTATAGGATTTGTGCTTAATATAGTATTTCTGCTAAATTATAGTATTTCTGCTTTTTATAGTATTTGTGCTAAAACATAGTATTTCTACTACATGTAGTATTTATGCTTAATCATACTATTTCTATATATTTCTGCCAGGTCCCCAGGCAGCCAATCTTCTGTGAGGACTGAGACATTCAAATTTTCAAATCAGGGCCTGCACAACTTCCCAGCCAATCATATATGTGGGCTGAGGCATTCAAATTTGCATATTGGGGCCTTCATGGCTTCTAAGCCAGCCAATCATATCTGAGGGCTGAGGAATTCAAATCCACAAATCAGGGCCTGCACGGCTTCCCAGCCAGCCAATCATATATGTGGGCTGAGGCATTCAAATTTGCATATTGGGGAATTCGTGGCTTCTAAGTCAACAAGTCATCCATGTCATATATCTCTAAAAATTCATATTTTAATGATAAATTGTCGACACTTGAAGATTCCCCCATCTCTTCTGAAGAAAACGGTGTAAGAATGACCGTTCTAGCCCCTACGGTTAGGAAATTATGGTCATTTGTTTGAGGGGAGTCGTCATTATGAGAAATAGACTGCAAAAATCCTGTGTCTCTCTGTGCTGCGTGCACCTGTTTTGGCGGGAAAAAGTGCACAGCCTCTCTGATTGGTGGATTCAAATTCAGCAGCTCCCAGGCTGCTTGACTGAAAACTTGCTTCTCTCTCCCTGTGTGTGTGTGTGTGTGTGTGTGTGTGTGTGTGTGTGTGTGTGTGTGTGTGTGTGCGCTACAGAGAGAGAGAGAGAGAGAGAGAGAAAGCCTTTTTATGGGATGATCTCATTGTAAGATTCAAATTCAATATATTTAGACTGGTTGACTGAATTGGATCTTGTGTGTGTGTCTCTCTGTGCATGTGTGTTTCCATATTTGTGATTGTGTGGCTGTTATATTTTTTTTGCCATTTTTTTTCATTTAACAAGTATATTTGAGGGACCCTTAGCATGTTCAGCATTTTTTCAGCTGTCCATTTTGCTTTTCCAATTTTTCTGTTTAAGTTATTACTATTGTGCTAAATCATACTATTTCTGCTATTTTATAAGATTTGTGCTCAATATAGTATTTCTGCCAAATATAGTATTTCAGATTAATTATAGTTTTTCTACCAAATCATAGTACAGTATTTTTGCTTTTTAAAGGATATTTATAGGATTTTTATTTTGCTTAATATAGTATTTCAACTTTTTATACGATTTTTATAGGATATTTATATTGCTTAACATAGTATTTCTGCTTTTTATAGGATTTGTGCTTAATATAGTATTTCCGCTAAATTACAGTATTTCTGCTTTTTATAGTAGTTGTGCTAAAACATAGTATTTCTACTAAATGTAGTATTTATGCTTAATCATACTATTTCTGCTTTTTATAGGATTTGTGCCTAATATAGTATTTCTGCTTTTTATAGGATTTGTGCTTAATATAGTATTTCTGCTAAATTATAGTATTTCTGGTTTTTATAGTATTTGTGCTAAAACATAGTATTTCTACTAAATGTAGTATTTATGATTAATCATACTATTTCTATATATTTCTGCCAGGTCCCCAGGCAGCCAATCCTCTGTGAGGACTGAGACATTCAAATTTTCAAATCAGGTCCTGCACGGCTTCCCAGCCAATCATATATGTGGGCTGAGGCATTCAAATTTGCATATTGGGGCCTTCATGGCTTCGAAGCCAGCCAATCATATCTGAGGGCTGAGGAATTCAAATCCACAAATCAGGGCCTACACGGCTTCCCAGCCAGCCAATCATATATGTGGGCTGAGGCATTCAAATTTGCATATTGGGGAATTCGTGGCTTCTAAGTCAACAAGTCATCCATGTCATATATCTCTAAAAATTCATATTTTAATGATAAATTGTCAACACTTGAAGATTCCCCAATCTCTTCTGAACAAAACGGTGTAAGAATGACCGTTCTAGCCCCTACGGTTAGGAAATTATGGTCATTTGTTTGAGGGGAGTCGTCACTATGAGAAATAGACTGCAAAAATCCTGCACGGCTTCCCAGCCAGTCAATCATATCTGAGGTCTGCCGTTTTTTCTCTCGTCATATCTCAGCGACAGATGTACAGAGAGCAATGAAAATCGCGGTCAAAGTACACCAAAGTCCGCTGATTCAGCCAGTACAAGAATCATGCTTCTAGTCCACCTAGTTTTTGAGTTACCCAACGTTTTGTAACTCCAAAAAACGGCGATTTTTGCCTCTCACCGCGATCTAATTCTGACTGCTCATCACCCTGTTTTTCAAGGCGCTCGCTCTCTTTCCCAGTGGCGTAGTTGGTAATGACACGGGTCTGCAACCCAAACGTCGTGGGTTCGATTCCACCTTAGTCAACAGGTTTTTTTCCCTACAAATTAATACACTATCACAGACCAGTAATTCATATTCATCATTTATTACAATTCTGCAAACTTTTAGCATTTTACCAGCTTTTCTAATATGGACCTCACATTCTTGTTAACACTCCATGGCACAAATACTCTTCCCTTTAGGCTCTGTATGTGTGTGTGTGTGTGTATCAATATTTCTCCCATTTTAAAGTATTACTCCTCCATAATTGTATTTCTGTTAAATCAAAGTACTTTTACTACATCTTGGTACTTCTGCTCAATCATGGTATTTCTGCTACTTTTTGGTACTTGTGCTAAATACACTATTTCTGCTATTTTATAGGATTTGAGGTAAATATAGTATTTCTGCCAAAACATAGTATTTCTACCAAATATAGTATTTCTAATAATTATAGTTTTTCTCCCAAATCATAGTACAGTATTTCTGCTTTTTATAGTATTTGTGCTTAATATAGTATTTCTGCTTTTTATAGGATTTGTGCTTAATATAGTATTTCTGCTAAATGTAGTATTTATGCTTAATCATACTATTTCTATATATTTCTGCCAGGCAGCCAATCCTCTGTGAGGACTGAGACATTCAAATGCACATATCAGGACCTTCACGGCTTCCCAGCCAGCCAATCATATCTGAGGTCTGCCGTTTCTTCTCTCGTCATATCTCAGCGACGGATGTACAGAGAGCAATGAAAATCGCGGTCAAAGTACACCAAAGTCCGCTGATTCAGCCAGTACAAGAATCATGCTTCTAGTCCACCTAGTTTTTGAGTTACACAACGTTTTGTAACTCCAAAAAACGGCGATTTTTGCCTCTCACCGCGATCTAATTCTGACTGCTCATCACCCTGTTTTTCAAGGCGCTCGCTCTCTTTCCCAGTGGCGTAGTTGGTAATGACACGGGTCTGCAACCCAAACGTCGTGGGTTCGATTCCACCTTAGTCAACAGGTTTTTTTCCCTACAAATTAATACACTATCACAGACCAGTAATTCATATTCATCACTTATTACAATTCTGCAAACTTTTAGCATTTTACCAGCTTTTCTAATATGGACCTCACATTCTTGTTAACACTCCATGGCACAAATACTCTTCCCTTTAGGCTCTGTATGTGTGTGTGTGTGTGTATCAATATTTCTCCCATTTTAAAGTATTACTCCTCCATAATTGTATTTCTGTTAAATCAAAGTACTTTTACTACATCTTGGTACTTCTGCTCAATCATGGTATTTCTGCTACTTTTTGGTACTTGTGCTAAATACACTATTTCTGCTATTTTATAGGATTTGAGGTAAATATAGTATTTCTGCCAAAACATAGTATTTCTACCAAATATAGTATTTCTAATAATTATAGTTTTTCTCCCAAATCATAGTACAGTATTTCTGCTTTTTATAGTATTTGTGCTTAATATAGTATTTCTGCTTTTTATAGGATTTGTGCTTAATATAGTATTTCTGCTAAATGTAGTATTTATGCTTAATCATACTATTTCTATATATTTCTGCCAGGCAGCCAATCCTCTGTGAGGACTGAGACATTCAAATGCACATATCAGGGCCTTCACGGCTTCCCAGCCAGCCAATCATATCTGAGGTCTGCCGTTTCTTCTCTCGTCATATCTCAGCGACGGATGTACAGAGAGCAATGAAAATCGCGGTCAAAGTACACCAAAGTCCGCTGATTCAGCCAGTACAAGAATCATGCTTCTAGTCCACCTAGTTTTTGAGTTACACAACGTTTTGTAACTCCAAAAAACGGCGCTTTTTGCCTCTCACCGCGATCTAATTCTGACTGCTCATCACCCTGTTTTTCAAGGCGCCCGCTCTCTTTCCCAGTGGCGCAGTTGGTAATGACACGGGTCTGCAACCCAGACGTCGTGGGTTCGATTCCACCTTAGTCAACAGGTTTTTTTCCATACAAATTAATACACTATCACAGACCAGTAATTCATATTCATCATTTATTACAATTCTGCAAACTTTTAGCATTTTACCAGCTTTTCTAATATGGACCTCACATTCTTGTTAACACTCCATGGCACAAATACTCTTCCCTTTAGGCTCTGTATGTGTGTGTGTATCAATATTTCTCCCATTTTAAAGTATTACTCCTCCATAATTGTATTTCTGTTAAATCAAAGTACTTTTACTACATCTTAGTACTTCTGCTCAATCATAGTATTTCTGCTAAATCATAGTATTTTTGCCAAATCATGGTTTTTGTGCCAAATCATAACATTTGTGTTATGTTATAGTATTACTACTAAGTGGAGGAATTTCTGTCATGTTACAGTATATGTGCTGATTACAGTATTTCTGCTAAATCATAGTATTTCTACTATATTATATTTTTCTTTCTAAATATAGCATTTCTGCTATATAATTATATTTCTGCTATGTTATAATATTTGTGCTAAACCAGAGTATTTGTGCTGAAACATAGTATTTCTGCCAAATGATAGTATTTCTGTCAAATTATAGTATTTGTGCTAAAACATAGTATTAATTTAAAATTACAATATTCATAGTTCATCACAGTGTCTCTGGTAAATCACAGTATTTCTGCTCTGTTGTACTATTTTTCTAAATCATAGTGTTTCTGTAATGCTTAAGTATTTTTGGCTAAATATATTCTTTCTGTTATCTTATACTATTTCTCCTAAATTCTTGTATTTTTGAGAAGTTATCAAGTTTCTGGTAAGTTACAATATTTCTGCTAAGTTCTGCTATGCTATTGTATTTCTGCCAAGTATTATGTTTCCTCTAAGATATTGCAGTTCTGCTAAGTTATTCCATTTTCGCAAAGTTCCTTTGCTTCTGCAAAGTTTTTACAATTTCTGCAACTTTTCAGCTTTTTCAGCTAGTTTTTGCATACAGCTTCAGCTTTAAAGCATCCACACTGCATTTTCGCAGGAAATGCAAATTTTTCTAGTTATTCTTCAAGTTGCTTCCGTACACTTTTTGGCACTTAACTACTTCCACAATTTTTATGCTATTTTCACCATTCAAATTTTATACTATTCTGCTATTTCTGCTAATTATCGCTATGATTTTTGCTATTTTTTGCTATTATACTTTTTAAAATATTAAGCTTTTTTCCTTTAATTTGTCCCATTGAAATGAATGGAAAACTTCCAAAATTCTGCTGAAACTTCCTCTTTTTTGAAACTTAACTACTTCCTCATACTTTTGCCTAGAACAACCATTCAAACTTTAAAATGTTCACAAATTATTGGGCTATTCATGTATGATTCAGCTTTTTCATATCTGTTACGGTTTTCATCTTATCCCTCTTAAAGTTTTCAGTTGCAAAATTGTGATTTTTCACAAAATACATGCGTTGTTATGGTTGCTATGCACTTGGCTTCCAGTGTGCCACTCTAGGTTTCGCAGTCTTCTCTTCATGTCCGAACAACTTCTTGCTACTTGCTCAATTTTCACTCAACTTCCACAAATTATACATCAAAACGTAGGTATTTTTGCTGGCTTTCAGAAAATGTCACTATCATTGTTGTGGGATTTATAGAATTTTGGCAAATCTCCTCAGACCAACACAAAGTCTCAAAACTCTCCATAGAAAGTCAATGGAGAGTTTGTTCAAAATCACCGCTGGATTTCTGTAATGAGAGGCATTTTCGAATCATCATATCTTCTTAACGAAGCGAAGTTAAGACATAAGGCTTGTCCCGGTATATCTTCAGACACTCCTGACGCTCACAATTCAAGAATGGTTTTCTCACCTATTACCATTTGGCCATGAATTACGTTTGTTTGAGGGTAGGAAATTTGTCCCTCGCTCAGATTTCTTCAGCTTTCAAACTCTGGAAATGAACCACTTTTTTCTCTTGTCATATCTTTTTGATAGATTTCCACAGAGATCTGAAAATTTCCATGACTGTTCACCAAAGCCTGCTGTCTCTTACGGTGAAAGAATGATATCGATACTCCAAATAGATTTAGAGTTAGAAGGCATTGTTTGAGGGCAGGTCAAGGCAGTTTTTGCTTCGCCTCTACTCAGTTATGGTGCATTAGAAGTCAAATATCTTTAATAATTCATATTTTAATGATAGATTGTCAACACTTGAAGATTTCCCCATCTCTTCTGAACAAAACGGTGTAAGAATGACCGTTCTAGCCCCTACGGTTAGGAAATTATGGTCATTTGTTTGAGGGGAGTCGTCACTATGAGAAATAGACTGCGAAAATCCTGTGTCTCTCTCTGTGCTGCCTGCACCTGTTTTGGCGGGAAAAAGTGCACGGGCTCTCTGATTGGTGGATTCAAATTCAGCAGCTCCCAGGCAGCTTGACTGAGCTAGAAACTTACTTCTCTCACCCTTTTTTCAGCTGTCCATTTTGCTTTTCCAATTTTTCTGTTTAAGTTATTACTATTGTGCTAAATCATACTATTTCTGCTATTTTATAAGATTTGTGCCAAATATAGTATTTTTGATTAATTATAGTTTTTCTACCAAATCATAGTACAGTATTTTTGCTTTTTATAGGATTTTTAT